>NC_055994.1:41497257-41799873 GCF_018446385.1 Zingiber officinale
TTTTGTGTGTGCATGATTGTATATATTAAATACAGTAGGAGCTGTATTAGTTTTAGAATTTTACCTTTTTGTTTGATCTAGAATACATGTACATTCCTTTGTGGAATATAGGATTGATAAATGTAAAATTCTATATTTGTCACGGATCGTATTCTTGCTAGGCGTGGTGCTATTGGAGAACCAGAGGCGCAGCGGAATAAGAAGCAAGATAGATGCGACGATTGGACCCGATGGCGGTGGCTAAAGATGATAGCAGCTATGGTTGGAGCATATGGAGGACAGTGATGGAAAAGGCCATAATAGTTGGAAGATTAATTTCCAAATTTATTACTTTTATTTACTATGTGTGTGTGCATGTGATATATGCTAGCATAGGTTAAAGTTCCTCACCTTAAATAACTAGGTGAGAGAGGGATTAGTAAATAAATCTCACGGTCTCCATTACTGGTTTGTAAGTGATGCAAACAAACTTGCGCATTGGCTCTGAGTGCCTTCTTCCATATCGGATGAGTTTGTTTGCGGATCACTAGATCAAATTTTCATTTTGGATGACTATAGGAAATTAATCAAGAGCGTGTGATCTTCCCCATCGGAAGGGGCACAATCTTATTAATGGACTAAGTGTCAAGTAATGGTATACACTGAGGCACGTCTAATAGTATCCTCCCCATCGGAGTCACTGCTATTATTTGTGTGACCGAAGGAAAACCAACTATTAATTTGTCATAAAGATAGGTTGACAAGATAATAAAATTAAAACACCCTCTTACAAATGTTGAGTTTTTGTATACGTCCACACTATCGTGGCATACAAAAATTCACGGTGTTTGAGGTAATTTTATTTTGTCAGGTTGACAAGATAATAAAATTGATGGGTAAAACCCTTCTTACAAATGTTTGAATTTGTATACGTCCACACTATCGTGGCATACAATATTCACAGTGTTTGAAGTAATTTTATTTGTCATGAAGATAGGTTGACAAGGTTATTAATGGGTATAACCCTTCTCTTACAAATGTTCAATTTTGTATACGTCTACACTATCGTGGCCTGTAAAATTCACGGTGTTTGAGGTGTTGGTGAATTTAAATGATATTGTTTTGAGGAATCAATATTATTTTAAATTCAAAGTTTTGACCAAATATTTGATCAAAGACAGACCAACTATTAATTTTATTCTTCATAAAGTAAGGTTGACGAGATAATAAAATGGATAAAATCTCCTCTTTGATTTTGTATACATCCACACTATCGTGGCATACAAAATTCACAGGGATTTTAAGGAGTTGGTACTGACCAAATATTTTTGTGATTCTTTTGATTTTGTATAATTGGGACTTAGTAGTCCCAATTATAATGATTGGAAATAGGACTTGGACATTAAGGTAGACTGTCCTCTTAGAACTAAGAATAATATAGGTGTATTTTATTCATTAGTTGATACATGTTTAGTGGTATTATCTATCGGTACCTGGTGTGTAGATACGGGAGCCACTATCATGTCTACAATTCATTGCAAGGGTTCCAGGAAATCCGACAACTATATGAAAGGGAAATCATCGTCTACATGGGCACTACTGCAAAAGTAGCAGCTGTTGCAATGGGAGATTTTTATCCTCTGATAGGAATAAAAAGTGGATTTTGAGAAAATTGTCTTTACATACCAAGTTTAGAAAGAAACTGATTTCGGTTTCTAAACTATCAAAGAATAGATATTCTGTCTATTTTGATAACAAACTTGTTATCAAGAGAAATAGGGAAGTTATCTGTTCTGGTACATTGGTTGACAATTTATAATCCAATAACTCCCACGATTCAATAAATGGAAATTAATAACATATCTTCTAACTTTAATAAGAGAAAGCAACCTTCGGAAATGAACCAATTATATTTTTGGCATCTAAGGCAAGGTTATATTAACTTGAGTAGGATTCAAAGGGTAATAACCAATGAACTCTTGGGTTCATTGGTAGTGGAAATCTTTCCAACCTGTGAGTCTTACTTGGAAGGAAAAATAATCAAGAAGCTTTTAGGTCTAAGGGGTATAGAGCCAAAGATATGTTGGAATTGATTCATTCTGATTTGTGAAATCCTTTGACTATCCAGGCAAGAGGTTGTTTCGTATATTTCGTCTCTTTTATAGACGATTATTCGAGATAAGGATACATTTACTTGACACGTCGCAAGTCTAAGTTCTTTGATTAGTTCAAAGAGTATTAGGCTGATGTGGAGTAATGTCAAGGTAAAAGTATCAAGACACTACGGTTAGAACGTAGTGGCGAACACCTCTTGGGAGAGTTTAGGAGTCACTTATCAGAAGTCAGGACTCAATCCCAGCTAGCTGCACCTGGTACACCCCAACTAAATAGGTGTAGAAGAAAGAAGGTATAGGACTCTTATGGAAATGAGTAGATTGATGATGAGTTATTCGGAAAATTATCAAATTCGTTTTAAGGATATACTCTGGAAACGGAAGTGAACATAGTACCTTCTAAGTCAGAACTCTCTACTCCCATAGAATTGCAGAATAGGCGAAAGCCTAATCTGAAGCATATTCGGATTTGGGATAGGCCAACACATGTTCTGAAGGGAGATACTGAGAAGTTGGACAAGAGTTCACTTGTTTGTAGGTTATCCTAGAGAAACGAAAGGAGGTTTGTAGTCCTTAAAAATTATAAGGTCATTGTAAGCATTAATGCCCGATTTTTAGAAATGGACTATGTAATAAACCACAAGCCCATAAGTAAATTTGTTCTTAAGAAAATAATAAAGGACACGTCTAATCTAGTACCAACTGTACAAGATGAAATATCACAAGAAACTATAACACGTATCACAAATGAAACACAACCACAGACAGTGTCTCGTCGTAGTGAGAGGGTTGTGAGGCAACCTGAGAGATTCATGTTTTTGAGAGAGTCTTCGGACTTGATCCCGGGTAAACATGAACCTGATCCCCGGACATATGACGAAGCACTCTTAGATAAAGATGCAACATCTTTGCAAAGTGCAATGAATACAAAATTAGAATATATATATTCTAATAAAGTCAGGGAGCTTGTAGAATCACCAAATGGTGTAAAATCCATTGAGTGAAAATAGGTCTACAATAGGAAAAGAGGATAGATGGGAAGGTGGAAACTTTCAAAGCAAGGCTTGTTGAAAAAGGAAACTTTTTCACCGGTAGCCATACTTAAGTCAATCTGGATTCTTTTATCTATTATGAGATTTGGCAAGTGGATGTCAAGACAACTTTCCTTAATGGAAGTCTTGAAGAAAGAATCCATATAAAGAAACCAGTGGGGTTTATTACAAAGGGCAAAGAACATCTTGTGTGCAAGCTCAATCAGTCTATGGACTAAAGCAAAGCTTCAAGGTCTTGGACATCTGGTCTAATGAAGTAATCCAGACCTATGGATTTATTTAGTGACCGGATAAGTCTTGTGTATACAAGAAGTGTGATGGAAATGTGGTGATATTTCTTGTACAATACGTAGATGTCATTTTTGGTAGTTGGAAACAATATCAAAGTGTTGTCGAAAGTAAGGGTATGGTTGTCTAAACAATTTGATATGAAGAACTTAGGAGAATGTGCACACATTCTTGGGATCAAAGTCATAAGGAATCGCAAGAAAAGAATGTTGTGCTTATCCCGAACTTCATACAATCCTTACTCGTTTTAGCATGCAGAACTCCAAGAAAGGTTTCTTACCTTTTAGGCATGGAGTAGCTTTATCTAAAGAAATGTCTCCGAAGACATCAAAGGAGATAGAGGATATGAAGACAGTTTCTTATGCTTCGGCTATGGGAAGCCTAATGTATGCAATGTTGTGTACGAGACCGAATATTTACTTTGTCGTGGGCATGGTTAGTAGATATCAAAGTAACCCTGGACAAGAACATTGGACTGTGGTAAAGCATATATAGAAGTACCTTAGAGGCACTAAAAATTATATGCTAGCTTACAAGGTAGATAATTTGCTCCCTATGGGTTGCACGGATTTTGACTTTCAATCGGATAGGGACAAGAGTAAGTCGACCTCGGGGTTTTGTGTTTACTTTAGGAGGTGAAGTCATAACTATGGAAGAGTGATAAGCAAAGGCGCTTTTTCGGGCTCCGTCATAGAAGCTGAGTAAGTGGCAGCCTCTGAGGTAGTCATAGAAGTTGTATGGCTCAGATACTTCATGATGGACTTAGACATGTTTTCTGGTTTACCCAAAAATTATTACAATTTATTGGTGCAGTAGCAAACTCGAAGAAACCATAAGTCCATAAGGAAAGTAAACACAATAGAGCGTAAATACCACCCAATACGAGAAAGCGTATAATGAGGAGAAGTTGTTGCCGCCTAGATTGCATCAGATGATAGCCTGAGAAATCTTTTCACTAAGGCCCTTAAGGCAAGAGCTTTTGATGGGCATGTTGAAAGGTTGGGAATCAGATGTATGGCAGCAGATATGACAGCCTAGTCTTTTAGTATAAGTGGGAGATTGTCAAGTGTATACTAAAAGCTGAGCTTTTGTATAAACATTTATTTGGAAATAAAGAATCACAATGGTCAAATACCTACATTTATATGCTAAGTGTAGTTGTTCAATTAATTTATATCGTAGATAACATGGTGTGTGGTGTCACATGTAGAAAATCATGTTATCAGCTCTTTATAAATTATAAACAGTTGCTGACGACTAAGATGGAAAGGAACAAACCATTGGAATAGTCGTAGTGTAATTAGGTATTAATTTATCTTAACTAATAAATTACACTAGTACACTTTAAGTATATTGAGTAGGACCAATTAAAGCAAGTTCTTTTTATACTGACATAATAAAAGAACAAGTCCTTAGTTATTATGGAAGTGTGTACTCTTAATCCTAATATAATAACAAGCACATATATTTAATATTTATTTTTTTGACTTATCAAAGGGTGAGGTTTAGCTCGATAAATCAATAGGCCCGATAAGTTGGGAAATGATATTACTTATAGTGTGTGTTGTTGATTATAGAAGGAAACTGTGTCCTAGTTATCTAGGTTGAGAATGCCCTCAAGAGGAGCTCATAAGGATTGTCATGTTAAACCCTGCAGGTGGACTTAGTCCGACATAACGATAAAGTTAAGTGGTACTACTCTCGGAGCTACATATTAATTAAGTGAGTTGTCAGTAACTTACTTAATTAGTGGATATTCGTTATTTTAAACACAGGGAGACTAACACACTCATGATAAGAAGGAGCCCATAATATAATTTGGGATTGGTGCGGTAGTGCAACAATAACTCTCTAGTAGAATGAGTTATTGTTGATGAACTTGAGTTGTGTGTTCGAGGCGAACACGGGAAACTCAAGCTCATCGGAAGGCCAAAACCAATTTCTCTTCTAGGTCCCTATCGTAGCCTCAATAAAGCCTCAAATCCACTCAAGGAAAAGCTCATCTTGGTGTCCAAGAGAGTGTCGGCCCAAGGCTTGGTGACCAAGCCAAGGGTCGGCCACCATCTTCTCTTAAGGGCCCGACCCCTTGCTTGGTGCCCAAGCAAGAGGAGGTCGGCCACATTATTTCAAAGTTGAGGGGGTGTTTTTAAATTTTTAAAATCTTCTCTTTGTAGAAAACTACAAATTTTAAAAGAGAGGTTTTAAAATTAAAAACTTTCCTTATTTGAATTAGGTCACATGGTTTAAAAGTTTTTTTAAAACTTTCCTTTTTTAACCATTCTCATGGTTTTAAGGAAAAAGGAAGAGAAGTTTTAAAATTTAAATTTTCTATTTTTGTAACCATGTTAAAAAAGGAAATTTTTAGAAGAGAAGTTTTAAAACAAGGTTTTAATTTTTAAAACTTTCCTTTTTTAAACTTCCACTTTAGGAAATTAAAAGGGAGCTTATAAAATTTTATAAGAGGTTTTCTTCTTAGCTTATAAAATTTTTACAAAATTATTATTTCTTTCCTATTGGGGCCGGCCACCCTTCCTTGGTGCCCAAGCAAGGGGTCCGCCAAATAAAACCAATCAATGATTGGTGATTGAATCAATCAAGAGGAAAGAAAAGGAAAAATAAAAAGGGAAAAGGAAAAACAAGAGGAAGATTTCAATAAAAAGTCTTTCCTTATTTGCCTTGGGAAAGTAATATAAAAGAAGGGGAGGGGAGGCCTCATGAGACATCAATTCTTATTCTCCTGGTGGAGTTCCTCTTGGTGGTCGTGTAACAACCACCCTTCTTACTACTACTCTCTAAGGGCGACCGTTACCTAACTACTACTCTACTTACTAGTGTCACTTATGCTATTATTTGCAACACTTAAATTTATCACGGCCCTAGAGGAATTCCTACCAAAAAATTTCGGCAGAGTCTCCCCTGTACCGGTGACCAAATCAACAATACAAGCAATCTATACTCAGCCACAGGCGGCTGGAACATATATTTTCACAACCGCGCAGTAATAATACACACTATAACTAAAAGAAAGCTATTCTAGCAATAGTAACCAAACATAACTCCAACAGTAGGACATATCAAGCTACAAATATGAATTAAACTCCATTACAATCTCAACTTCATAATAGCATTTAAGAAGAAAACTAAAAACATAAACTGAAACTCTAAACAGGTAGGTCCTGAAAATTTGCTAGCAAACTCTGGATCTCTCCATAGTCCAGTCATCACACACCTTCACCACCACCACCTTGTTTCCTTCCTTTCATACTTTAGCTTTTCCTTTATCTGTTTTAGGAGGAAAAAGAAATCTATAAGCGAAACGCTTAGTAAGTACTAAACTATCTCACAAAAACTCGAAGTGTATAAAAATGCAAACGATACTGAAACTGAAATGCTAAAAGAAAAGCTACATAGCTACATGTACTCATCTAATAGCAAAGTACTCAAATAAACTAGATACTCATGATATACCAGAATAAAACTGAATACTAGAAATAAAACTAAACATGCTCACTAAACTAATAAGAAAAGTAATGAAACTCATGCTGTATGCTTAGAATTAAAGGAAATAAACTTTTGTTGATTCTAAACATAGGTGGTAACTGCTTCATTTACTTATAGCTTTATACTTGAAATTAATCTTTTAATTTCTTTTACTTTTACTTTTCTTTCTTTTTCTTTTTCTTTTTCTTTCTTCTTCTTTTTCTTTGGGCCCAGGCTTAGTACCATCTTATGCGCGCTCTCTAATAGTGACTGAGGTAGCGAGCCTCCAGTCCTATGAGGATAAAGATCTCGGTCTTACCAGGGCCAAGACCTCGGAATTTGTCACCTGGATTCGTTTAACGACAACCTCAGAAGTGGGGTACTAGCCTTTCTTTAAAATAAAATACTTATTATCTTTAAATAATTCTAATATAAAATGCCTTGGCATTTTTCAAACACTTAGTGTGCTTTTGATCCTCAACTTCTAAAATTTAGGATTAAATTAAAGCCTTGGTCTTTCTTAGCTTATACTTATAGGGTAACAAAAGAAATCTAACCCTTCACGATGAGGAAAAACTATTCATGTTCAGACATGGCAGTGAGGGACCAAAACTGAATGTTATCATGGCTACAAGAAATCCCAACTGAGTACTCAAAGAAATCTAACAGTAAGTGTAAGAAAACTGAACTGAAATGCTAAAATACATGCTGTTCAAGCTCACTAAAATAACAAAAATTCCAGAACTGTATGCTTAAGAAAAAGGCTGAAATCTGAAACTGTAAATAACTAAAGGCTGAAAACTAAATCTGCATGCTTAAAACTTCCAACGGAAAGATCTAAAACAACAATTAGACTAAAGGCGAAAACTGAAATGCTACATCCAGGAATCTGGAACAAATGTTAGAGTAGCACTAAAAGCTAAACTAAAACTGAAGGCTTAATGCTAGGGCTGGAATCTACACAAAGGTGCTAAAAATAAAGGTCGTTCGTGCTTATTCAAGTAAGGAAAATGCACCACACATATATTTATGTTCTGTTCATGCTAAAAAAGGTAGCAAGGAAAGGAAAACTGCACTTCTATCAGCAATGGAAAAGGAATCTGCTCATGCTTACAAATAGCTAAAATAAAGCTAGAAAAACTGCACTTCTATTAGCAATGGAAAAGAAATCTGCTCATGCTTTACTAACAGCAAATGAAAACTAAACAGCAAGAGAAAAATCTAAACAGCATGCTATATCCATTCAAATCCCTTCTCCTCTTCTTTAACAAACGGAAACTGGAATCTGAAACTTCAATTCATGGCAGTAAATAAAGGAATCCGAAACTACTCATCACTGTGACAAATGAAATAAAGACTACTTGCTCAAAAGAACTAAACTATTTCATACTCAGATTTAACAAAGAAATTTCTAAATTGAAATACTAAACTACACTATCAATGGATCTAAAAACTGCATGTACAACCGGAAAACACACAACCTGCAGCCTATCCCAAAAAACTTGAACTAGAGAAGAAATTAGGGTCCGGAACTACTCCTACCACAGGTGAGTAGCAACTTACCGGGATTTGCTTGGACTTACAATCGAGAAGAGAAGAGGCTTTTAGGGTTCCGACGAGACTCGAAATCGCAGCGCCTTCTTCGCGTCTACGTGCTCTCCACGTCGAGAAGATCACGAGAATGTGAGGGATTCTCGGAGACAACCCTCCACCGACCGCCGAAGAAGAAACTAGGGTTTCTTCGGTTTCGCCCGAGAAGAAACGGCGCACGCGAGGAGGAGAAGAAATGAGGTTTTCTGGATTCAGGAAAAATTTGATCTTCTTAAACTTGGGTTTCCATTATACTATACCTTAAACCTATTTATCCTCATACTTGATTAACAAAGCGTGCACAACCTAGTTAGTTGGCTGTGTCCGGTTAGGTCGGGTTCGGCCGGAGGTCTTGGGTTCGAGTCTCACCTTCAACGATTTTTTGGTCAAAACTTCTTTCTTTTTGTAAACATACTAAACAACCTCCAAAAATTACGTAAAAATACTCTAAAAATTCCTAAAAATCTCTAGAATATTTTAAAAGTATTTCTAAATATTTTTATGGACTTTTAGAACTTGAAATAGGGAAAAATTGGGTCGTTACAATCCCCCATACCTTATAAAAAGTTCATCCTCGAAATTAGAATAGCTCTGGATACTTCTGTCTCATACTGCCCTCCCACTCCCAAGTGACTTCCTTGTGCTTCTGGTTCTGCCAGATGACCTTCACTAGTGGTACTTCTTTATTTCTTAGTCTCTTAACTGCTCTGCCCACTATCTATGTAGGTTTGCTCTCATAACTAAGATCCTCTTGGATCTGCACTGACTGAGGCCGAATTACTTGGCTCGAGTCGTGGAGACACTTCTTCAGCATGGAGACATGAAATACATTGTGTATTGCTGACATGTCTTGTGGTAAGTCCAACTTGTAAACTACTTTCCCAATCCTTTCTATGATTAGGTAAGGTCCTACATAGCGGGGACTTAATTCACCCTTCTTGCCAAATCTCATCACTCCTTTCATAGGAGCGACCTTGAGAAAGACTGAATCCCCTACTTGGAATTTGAGTGGCCTACGGCGTGTGTCAGCATAACTCTTCTGTCTACTCTGGGCAGTCTCAATTCTCTGTCTGATTTTCTAGATCGCCTGAGTAGTCTCATCTATCAGCTCTATCTGAATGCCCATCTCTACTTCTATTTCTCTTCTTTCACCTGCTTCTTGCCAGCAAATGGGTGATCTGCACTTCCTACCATACAACGCCTCATAAGGTGCCATCTTGATGGTGGCCTGATAGCTATTGTTGTAGGCAAACTCAGCTAAGCATAGATACTTGCACCAACTTCCCTTGAAATCTAGTGCACAAGCCCTGAGCATATCTTCTAAGATCTGATTTACTCGCTCTGTCTGTCCATCAGTCTGAGGATGGAAGGCTGTGCTGAACTTGAGTTTGGTGCCTAGTGCATTCTGAATGCACTCCCAAACGTGTGAGGTGAAGCGCCCATCCCTATCAGAAACGATAGATTTGGGAACTCCGTGAAGTCTGACTACCTCTTTAACATATAGCTGGGCCAACTGCTCTATAGAGTGGGACACCTTGATGGCTAGGAAATGAGCAGACTTGGTCAATCGGTCTACTATTACCCATATCACATCATATCCATTTGTGGTTCTTGGGAGACCTGTTATGAAGTCCATGGATATGTCTTCCCATTTCCACTCTGGTATTGGAAGAGGTTGTAACATTCCTCCTGACCTCTGGTGTTCTGCTTTGACTCTCTAGCATGTCAGGCAGGTACTGACATACTTAGCTACATCTCTTTTGAGTCCAGACCACCAGAACCTCTGTTTCACGTCTTCGTACATCTTAGTAGAACCAGGATGCATGGAGTATGGTGTGCTATGAGCTTCTTCTAAAATCTTCTTTCTCAGTTCTTCATCATTGGGCACACAAATGCGACTCCCTTGATAAAGAATCCCGCTGTCCGTTACTAGAAACTCTTGTAACGCCCGCCCTCCCTGCTAACCCTAAGGGATGGGGCTACGATACTCTATGTACAAATTTTTCTTTTTAAAACAGCGGAGGACTTAAAATAATTCTCTTAGTTTAAAAAAAACTTTTCTTTTGTTTTCCCTTTCATCAAATCCGAACTACACTATCATGGACTCAATAACATGATATCAAAATTAGTAGAAACATAACATCAAGTCACACATACGGTACTACAATTCATGATACCAAAGCATAGTTCTTTAAAAGTTTTTAAAGCAGGTTCGTATTTGGTTGCCTAGTCACTGCCACACACATCTCCTTGCCTCTCCTGCTGCTCCTCTAGCTCATCCAGCTTTTTCCTTTATCTGTGGTAC
This sequence comes from Zingiber officinale, assembly GCF_018446385.1. Taxonomy (NCBI): domain Eukaryota; kingdom Viridiplantae; phylum Streptophyta; class Magnoliopsida; order Zingiberales; family Zingiberaceae; genus Zingiber; species Zingiber officinale. Next base: position 41,508,066 of record NC_055994.1, read on the forward strand.
AAGGACAGTAAGCTGTGAGCACTCATGGCTCAATAAGTTCCTTTCCTACTCACTAAAATCGAAAATCATAGTATAATCAAAGAATGTCTCAACATGGCATCATTTCAACTAGTCATGACATAATGTAACATACTCTTTTAAGCATATCATGCAACATGAAGAAATCATAACTAGTCATGGCATATCATAGCGTAAAGCATAGCATGAAGCATAACATAATCGTATCTAATCATGGCATATCGTCATAAGGAGTCATGGCATATCCTACACATGGACATATCAAGGAACATAACATAATCATATCTAACCATGACATATCATAAATCATCATAAGGTATATGCAATATGATTTTGAAAAACATGTATCCGAAAAACATGTGTATGTCTCATGATCTTTAAAACCATTTCTTCTTACATATATACTTGAACATAATCTCAACTTAAAGGGGATCTCGGCTATGTACCACTTACATATTGCGCGCAACCTATGTAAGTCCAAGGTAGCAAGTCTTGAACCCTACAAGGCAACATACTAGGCCCGAGTCTTACTCCATCGACCTAGGGGCACTTAGGAGCCCATCCCTAACGAGGCCCGAGTCTTATTCCATCGACCCCGGGGCGCTTATGGAGCCCACCCTCGGTACAAGCCATATAAAGTAAAGTACATGTCATACTTATACATATCATACATCATAAAAGCATGCATCACTTAGGCACACATCCTATCATAAAAGTATGCATCACTTAGGCATACATCATGTCATAAAAGTATGCATCACTTAGGCATACATCATATCATAAAGGTATGCATCACTTAGGCATACATCATGTTATAAAGGTATGCATCACTTAGGCATACATCATACCATAAAAGTATGCATCACTTAGGCATACATCATATCATAACAATATGCATCACTTAGGCATAGATCATAAAAACATGCATATCTTAAGCATAAAGCATATCATCAAGCATGCATAATTTAACCACATAGCATATCATGAAAGCATGCATATTTTAAGCACTAAACATAGCATCAAAGCATGCATAATTTAACCACATATCATAACATAAGCATGCATATTTTCAGCTCATATCATATCATCAAAGCATGTAAAATTTTTCCCACATATCATAACATAAAGCATGCATATTTTGAACTCATAACATATCGTAGAAATTCTCATCTTGTATAGCTCACAAGCATACATGTCTAAGCATAAAAGTGTATCATGTGCTCATCCAATCATAAGGAACAATGTAACATGATTAATTTGGGTACTAAGCTTCCTAATCCTTTGGGTTCTTATCTTGGCCGAAACCCTCTTAGGTGCCAATTCAGGTTTTAAACAACATCCAAGCATGTAGAACTTAATTCATCCACATATCATTTTCATAGGAAGTATTATAAACAAGATTTACTTGGACTCTAAGTTCTCCAAGTCCTTAAACCTCATTTGGCCAAACCTTAACAAGTGTGAAACAAGGTTCTAAATGACATAAAGCATGGAAACCTTAACCATATTTATAGCATTTGTTTCAAGGAATATGGTAAGCACAATTGAGTTAGTTCCTAAATCCTTTAAGCCCTTAAAATTATGTCATGGCCGAAACTTACAAGTACTCATTTAGGTTTTCAAGCAAGCATACAAGCATGTGAACTTACTCTAACATCATGTATAAATTTATAAATGGCATCATACAAGTGGTCATAGCCAAAACTTCCCTTAGCATCAATTTAGGTCACTAACAACATATAACATATGAATATTTATAGCATTTTCCTTTCTTTATCTCATAGCATATGTTTGGCCGAAACCTTCCAAGTCTTTAAACTAGGTTTTATGTGGCCTAAAGTATGGAAAACCTAAACAAGTTTTATGGCAAAAATATCAAAGAAACTATACATATAAGTTTGGTTCACAAACAAGCTAGGACCCTTGTGGTCATAATTATCATATATCATGCAACCAATTTTCCTATACTCTAATTAAGCATGGGAGCATCAAACAACTTTCATATCTTATTGTCATGGAGGTTTTGAGCATGTTAAAAAAAATCTGTTTAAGCTATTCTAACCCATCCACCTTACCATGGCCGAAACATTAAAAGTGATGTTCATGAGTTTCTATCAACATACAAGCATGCAACTCTTTAAGAAACTCTATATTCTATCATATAAACATGGTGAGTTTAAATTCAAAGTCTTCCTAACCCTAAACCCTTCCTTGGCCGAAACTTGTGAGTGGGGTACTTTTGGTTCCAAGTAACCTTCAAGTATGAAAACAATAATGGATCCTTAACCATTTATTTAGAGGGTTTTGTGCAAGTTAGGTAAACAAATAAATTCCCTAGCCCTTATAAACCTTTTTGGCCGAAACTCTAGGGTTAGGTACATCTCTAATCCAGCATCACATATATATAAAAATATGAGAGAAAACCTTCTTACAAAGCATAGAAAAATTATCATGAATCAAGGCTTATATTAAACATTCCTAGGATCAACAAGTCCTTTCTTTGGCCGAATTTTCACAACTTTGTTTCTAGGTTTTAAAATCCTCATAAAATCCAAAAACACATTAAAACCACTTGTACCACAGCTGATGGGATACTTACATCCTTTTCGCTTGTGGTTCTAAAGTGTGGTGATGGAAGAAAGGGTCTCTTCTTCTTGTTCTCCTCCTTTGACTTCCCTTGGTAGCCTTCCTTGTATCCTAGGAGGAACCTTGTTTTGGGGGCCAAAAATGGAGGAGAGGGGGCTGAGGGCACTCGGTGGTGGAGAGGAGAGAATGAGAGAAATGAGAGAAAAATAGAATCTTCTCTTTACATGCTCCCTTTTATGTTAAGGGGGAAGAGGTAGCAAAATTAGTTTTTGCTTTCCTTCTCCCTTAGCCCCTTATTTTTTATTTTATTTTATTTATTTATTTGTTCTCATCATTCATGATGAAACAAGGGGGAATGAATCCCCTTAATAGTCCTCTTTAAGTCACGGCAAAGGGAGAGGAAGAGGGAGAGAAAAGAAGGAAGGCAAGTTGCCTTTCTCTTGCTCTTTTCTTGTTTTCTTTTGGCTAGCTTTTACTCTCATCCTTATCATGAGTTTCCCTCCTTTGCTATCAATATATTATTCCTATCCCAACTGGTTATTACCCATTAATCCTATCATTTACATCATGAGAGGTTCAAGGTTCAATCCTTGACCACTCCCTATTTTTATTTCTTTTTATTTCTTTTTGGTTCAACATTCTACTAATATTTTTCTAAGGCAAATTCATCATTCTCATATTTATCTTAAAAGCTTAGTGGGTGTTACAGTACCCCGTACCTCATAAAAAGTTCATCCTCGAACTTTAAAATAGCTCCGGGTACTTTTGTTTCATATCGTCCTCGCGTTCCCAGGTGGCTTCTTCAAATCGTTGATTCCGCCATAGAACCTTTACTAAGGGTATTTCTTTGTTCCTTAACCTCTTGACTTCTCGGTCCAAGATCTGAATAGGTCTACTTTCGTAACTTAGGTCCTCTTGAACCTGTACCGACTGTGGCTCAATTACTTGATCTGTGCTGGGAGTACACTTCTTGAGCATCGATACATGGAACACATTGTGAATAGCTGCCATGTCTGGAGGTAGTTCTAGTCTGTATGCGACTTGGCCCACTCTTTCTAAAATCCGGTACGGTCCTACGTATCGTGGGCTTAACTTGCTCCTCTTTCCGAATCTCCGATGTTAAATTCTAGCGGCCTGCGCCGTTTATCGGCATAATTCTTCTGCCGACTCTGAGCAGTTTCTATTCGTTGGCGGATCTTCTGTATAGCTCGGGTGGTGTCATCAATAAGTTCCGTTCGGAGCCCCATTTCCTTCTTTTCACCACTTTCATACCAGCATATAGGGGATCTACACTTCGTCCCATACAGAGCTTCGTAAGGTGCCATTCTAATAGTAGCTTAGTAATTATTATTGTAGGCGAATTCTGCCAGGTATAAATATCGGCACCAGCTTCCCTTGAAGTCCAGGGTACAAGCTCTTAACATATCTTCTAATATTTGGTTCACTCTTTCAGTTTGCCCATCGGTCTGAAGGTGGAAAGCTGTACTAAATAACAACTTCGTGCCGAGGGTCTTCTGAACGCACTCCCAAAAGTGTGAAACAAAACGACTGTCTCTATCAGAAATAATGGTCTTAGGAATACCATGTAGCCGAATGATTTCCTTAACATATAACTGAGCTAGTTGTTCAGTTGAATAAGTCATTTTGATCGCTAAAAAGTGTGTGGACTTCGTCAATCTGTCTACAATCACCCATATAGCGTCATATCCGTTTGTCGTCCTGGGAAGACCCGAAATGAAATCCATAGAGATTTCTTCCCATTTCCATTCTGGAATTTGGACAGGCTGTAGTAATCCGCCCGGTCTCTGGTGTTCAGCTTTTACCCTTTAGCAGGTTAGGCAAGTACTAACATACTGAGCCACTTCTCTTTTCATACCAGACCACCAAAATTTCTTTTTCAGGTCCTGGTACATCTTAGTGGAGCCCGGGTGTATTACATAGGGTGTTGATGAGCTTCTTCCAGTATTTTCCTTCGCAACTCTGGGTCCTCTCGAATGCATAACCGATCCCTGAGGTATAATATCCCGTTGTTCGCGATACGGAACCTGTCATTCTTTCCTTCCAAAGTCTCTTGTTTGATTCTCTGGAGGTTTTGGTCACTGGTTTGCTTTTCCAGTATACTCTCAAATAATGTCGGTGTTATGGTGAGGGTAGAAAGTCGCCCAGACATAGTTTCGACACAAGGATACGAAACACGTCTCGGTTCCTCGATGGATTCCCATATTGGTTCGTTTCCAGCATTAAGTAAAACTTTAGCATATTGATTGAATTTAGGTAGCTGACCTGAGACGATGGCAGAGGCGTTCGCCACGTCATCCTGTGTGAGAGAGTAGACTCTGGCATTGGTCATAGTGGGAGGGGCCTCCAATCTTCCTTGGCTGATTGAAGTCCCTTCTATGGCAGTATGCATCTGGTGAAGCTGTGCAGGGGTACTCCTATTCTGGTTGTTCTACGGAGGTAGTGCCTGAGACTGAGTAGGGTAATTTCTTGCCAAATGACCTTCCTTTCCGCAGTTGTAGCACTTTCTGGTGCTTAGGAGACATACTCCAGAATGCATCTTTCCACATGTGGCACACTGAGGGTACTTGGTTTGCTTATTGGCCGGACCACCTTTTGTGTTGTTCCACTGTTTCCTCTTTCCACCTGAGTTTCCTTTCCATCCGGTTCTGGTATTGTGCGATTTTTATCCTCCGGTTAGTGCTTGGTTCTTGCCCTCGTTCATTGCTTTCTGGTAGTGCTCGGTAATCAGGGCACTACTGACTAGCTCCTCTGCAGTCTGCGGTCTATTAACTCCGCCGGCTACGTTCAGAGCTATCTCGGGTCGGAGCATCTTTAACATTAATCGGACCCTTTCTTTTTCAGTACTGATCAGTTCTGGGCACAGACGTGCTAGGCGGTTGAACTTCTTGACGGCTTCGTTAACTGACAGATCACCTTGCCGAAACTCAGTGAACTTGTCATAGTGCTTGTTGGTCACTTGCATATGGAAGAATTCTTCTAAGAACTCTGTCTCAAAATCCGTCCACTACATCTGGTTTATTTGTCTTTTCGCCTTTACTCGGTCCCACCACATCCAGGCATCTCCGGTAAGGCAGAACAACGCACATTTGACCTTCTCGTGTTCAGGCCAGTTCAGTAGTTCCATTATGCTCTCCACGGTCTTGAGCCAGGCTTGCGCATCCCATGGTTCGCAGTTTCCCGAGAAGGCTTCCAGCTTAAGCCTTTGCCACTAAATCAGATAGGCCTCTTGTCGGACCATCGGAGTAGGGGCTGCCGGGGGCACTGGCGCGGCTGTAGGTATAACCGGTAGTGTATTCTGATTTGCCGGTGGGGTAACTGGGTTGCCTTGCTGACCCATTAAGGTAGTGATCAGCTGTTGTTGTTCTGTGATCTGACGCTGGAGGTCTGTGACTACCTATGTCAGGTCTGGTGGAGTCACTGTCCCCTCGGTTTGGCCATTGCGCGTCCTAACCATGTTTATCTAAATAATGGCAAATAGACTAGTGTAAGTGGTTATCGTTTTTAGCCAATCTAACGTACTATTTTGTTTCTATCTATTTGTTCTGGTATTATTCCTAACCTACTAATATGTAATCCTAATCTAAATAATAACTAAAAGCATAGAATAAAGCATCAAACATAAGCAAGCAAAACATGAAACTAAAGCATAAGCAACATAAGGAAAAATAAAGAATAGAGTGACAAACAATATAACATAAGGAAATAAAGCATAAGCAATATAGCAAAGAAAATAAAGCATAGGCAATATAACAAGGAAGAAAAATAAAGCATAAGTCATATAACATGAAACTAAGCATAAGCATATAACAAGAAAATTAAGCATAAACATTCTTACTTGGAGCGGCAGGTCGAAGGCTTGATGTGTGTGTAGTGACCTGGCAAAAACTTGGCTCTGATACCAACCTGTAACGCCCGCCCTCCCTGCTAACCCTAAGGGACGGGGCTATGATACTCTATGTATAAATTTTTCTTTTTAAAACAGCGGAAGACTTAAAATAATTCTCTTAGTTTAATAAAAACTTTTCTTTTGTTTTCCCTTTCATCAAATCCGAACTACACTATCATGGCCTCAATAACATGATATCAAAATTAGTAGAAACATAACATCAAGTCACACATACTGTACTACAATTCATGATACCAAAGCATAGTTCTTTAAAAGTTTTTAAAGCAGGTTCTTATTTGGTTGCCTAGCCACTGCCACACACATCTCCTTGCCTCTCCTGCTGCTCCTCTAGCTCATCCAGCTTTTTCCTTTATCTGTGGTACAAGGACAGTAAGCTGTGAGTACTCATGGCTCAGTAAGTTCCTTTCCTACTCACTAAAACCGAAAATCATAGTATAATCAAAGAATGTTTCAACATGGCATCATTTCAACTAGTCATGACATAATGTAACATACTCTTTTAAGCATATCATGCAACATGAAGAAATCATAACTAGTCATGCCATATCATAGCGTAAAGCATAGCATGAAGCATAACATAATCGTATCTAATCATGGCATATCGTCATAAGGAGTCATGGCATATCCTACACATGGACATATCATGGAACATAACATAATCATATCTAACCATGGCATATCATAAATCATCATAAGGTATATGCAATATGATTTTGAAAAACATGTATCCGAAAAACATGTGTATGTCTCATGATCTTTAAAACCATTTCTTCTTACATATATACTTGAACATAATCTCAACTTAAAGGGGATCCCGACTATGTACCACTTACATATTGCGCGCAACCTATGTAAGTCCAAGGTAGCAAGTCTTGAACCCTACAAGGCAACATACTAGGCCCGAGTCTTACTCCATCGACCTAGGGGTACTTAGGAGCCCATCCCTAACGAGGCCCGAGTCTTATTCCATCGACCCCGGGGCGCTTATGGAGCCCACCCTTGGTACAAGCCATATAAAGTAAAGTACATGTCATACTTATACATATCATACATCATAAAAGCATGCATCACTTAGGCACACATCCTATCATAAAAGTATGCATCACTTAGGCATACATCATGTCATAATAGTATGCATCACTTAGGCATACATCATATCATAAAGGTATGCATCACTTAGGCATACATCATGTCATAAAGGTATGCATCACTTAGGCATACATCATGTCATAAAGGTATGCATCACTTAGGCATACATCATACCATAAAAGTATGCATCACTTAGGCATACATCATATCATAACAATATGCATCACTTAGGCATAGATCATAAAAACATGCATATCTTAAGCATAAAGCATATCATCAAGCATGCATAATTTAACCACATAGAATATCATGAAAGCATGCATATTTTAAGCACTAAACATAGCATCAAAGCATGCATAATTTAACCACATATCATAACATAAGCATGCATATTTTCAGCTCATATCATATCATCAAAGCATGTAAAATTTACCCACATATCATAACATAAAGCATGGATATTTTGAACTCATAACATATCGTAGAAATTCTCATCTTGTATAGCTCACAAGCATACATGTCTAAGCATAAAAGTGTATCATGTGCTCATCCAATCATAAGGAACAATGTAACATGATTAATTTCGGTACTAAGCTTCCTAATCCTTTGGGTTCTTATCTTGGCCGAAACACTCTTAGGTGCCAATTCAGGTTTTAAACAACATCCAAGCATGTAGAACTTAATTCATCCACATATCATTTTCATAGGAAGTATTATAAACAAGATTTACTTGGACTTTAAGTTCTCCAAGTCCTTAAACCTCATTTGGCCGAACCTTAACAAGTGTGAAACAAGGTTCTAAATGACATAAAGCATGGAAACCTTAACCATATTTATAGCATTTGTTTCAAGGAATATGGTAAGCACAATTGAGTTAGTTCCTAAATCCTTTAAGCCCTTAAAATTATGTCATGGCCGAAACTTACAAGTACTCATTTAGGTTTTCAAGCAAGCATACAAGCATGTGAACTTACTCTAACATCATGTATAAATTTATAAATGGCATCATACAAGTGGTCATGGCCGAAACTTCCCTTAGCATCAATTTAGGTCACTAACAACATATAGCATGTGAATTTTTAGCTTTCTACATTTCATATTTCATGGAGAGTGACATGAGCATGTTCAATGTAAGTTCTAGGGTTTCTAAGGCATGTATCCCTTCATGGCCAAGACTTTAAGGTGTCCATTTGAATCATAGTTAAATATATAAGCATGTGAACACAATCAACATGTTATCTCAATTTCATAAGAAGCATCTTTAACACATGAGGTCTAGATTTTAAGGTTTCTAGGTCTTTAAACTCTACATGGCCGAACCTCATCAAGCATGGAATTTGTTCAAATGGCATAAAAGCATAGAAAGTCATAACACATTTCATAACATGTATAAAAGTCAAGCACTATAAGCATACATTTAAATTGTGTCTTAGGTTTCCTAGGTTTTTCCTTTCTTTATCTCATAGCATATGTTTGGCCAAAACCTTCCAAGTCTTTAAACTAGGTTTTAGGTGGCCTAAAGTATGGAAAACCTAAACAAGTTTTATGGCAAAAATATCAAAGAAACTATACATATAAGTTTGGTTCACAAACAAGCTAGGACCCTTGTGGTCATAATTATCATATATCATGCAACCAATTTTCCTATACTCTAATTAAGCATGGGAGCATCAAACAACTTTCATATCTTATTGTCATGGAGGTTTTGAGCATGTTAAAAATCTGTTTAAGCTATTCTAAAGCATCCACCTTACCATGGCCGAAACATTAAAAGTGATGTTCATGAGTTTCTATCAACATACAAGCATGCAACTCTTTAAGAAACTCTATATTCTATCATATAAACATGGTGAGTTTAAATTCAAAGTCTTCCTAACCCTAAACCCTTCCTTGGCCGAAACTTGTGAGTGGGGTACTTTTGGTTCCAAGTAACCTTCAAGTATGAAAACAATAATGGATCCTTAACCATTTATTTAGAGGGTTTTGTGCAAGTTAGGTAAACAAATAAATTCCCTAGCCCTTATAAAACCTTTTTGGCCGAAACTCTAGGGTTAGGTACATCTCTAATCCAGCATCACATATATATAAAAATATGAGAGAAAACCTTCTTACAAAGCATAGAAAAATTATCATGAATCAAGGCTTATATTAAACATTCCTAGGATCAACAAGTCCTTTCTTTGGCCGAATTTTCACAACTTTGTTTCTAGGTTTTAAAATCCTCATAAAATCCAAAACACATTAAAACCACTTGTACCACAGGTGAGGGGATACTTACCTCCTTTTCGCTTGTGGTTCTAAAGTGTGGTGATGGAAGAAAGGGTCTCTTCTTCTTGTTCTCCTCCTTTGATTTCCCTTGGTAGCCTTCCTTGTATCCTAGGAGGAACCTTGTTTTGGGGCCGAAAATGGAGGAGAGGGGGCTAAGACTCTCGGTGTTGGAGAGGAGAGAATGAGAGAAATGAGAGAAAAATAAAATCTTCTCTTTACATGCTCCCTTTTATGTTAAGGGGGAAGAGGTAGCAAAATTGGTTTTTGCTTTCCTTCTCCCTTAGCCCCTTTTTTTTATTTTTTTATTTTATTTTATTTACTTATTTGTTCTCATCATTCATGATGAAACAAGGGGGAATGAATCCCCTTAATTGTCCTCTTTAAGTCACGGCAAAGGGAGAGGAAGAGGGAGAGAAAAGAAGGAAGGCAAGTTGCCTTTCTCTTGCTCTTTTCTTGTTTTCTTTTGGCTAGCTTTTACTCTCATCCTTATCATGAGTTTCCCTCCTTTGCTATCAATATATTATTCCTATCCCAACTGGTTATTACCCATTAATCCTATCATTTACATCATGAGAGGTTCAAGGTTCAATCCTTGACCACTCCCTATTTTTATTTCTTTTTATTTCTTTTTGGTTCAACATTCTACTAATATTTTTCTAAGGCAAATTCATCATTCTCATATTTATCTTAAAAGCTTAGTGGGTGTTACAACTCTGCTTTGTCTTCTTTCTATATCCCTTGCTTGATCTTCTGGATGTCTAGATCTTCACTTTGCTTTCTCTGTATATCCTCGAGCAAGGTAGACTCTAAAGTCAATGCAGAGAGTTGTCCATAAATAATTTCAAGTACGAAATCTGACAACTCCTTCTGTTGTGGTAGGGCTAATGATGACAGAGACATCAGGGATGCACTGGATTTTCTGCTTAGTGCATCTGCCACTCTGTTAGCTTTGCCTGGGTGGTAGAGGATTTCACAGTCATAGTCTTTGACCAACTCTAGCCACCTACGTCGTCTCATGTTTAAGTCTTTCTGGGTAAAGAAATACTTTAAACTCTGATGGTCTGTGAAGATTCTACACTGGACTCCATACACGTAATGTCGCCAGAGTTTCAGTGCAAAGACCATAGCTGCCAGCTCAAGATCATGAGTGGGGTAGTTCTTTTCATAATCTTTGAGTTGTTTGGAAGCATAAGCTGTCACTTTTCCTTCCTGCATGAGTACAACTCCTAAGCCCATCTTGGAAGCATCACTGTAGATGTTAAAACTCTTGTCACTCTCTGGAACAGTCAGAATGGGAGCACTAGTCAGTCTCTCCTTCAACTCTTGGAAACTCTGCTCACATTTGTCTGACCACTCAAACTTCTTGTTCTTTCTGGTCAGGGCTGTTAGTGGAGAAGCTATCCTGGAAGAGTCCTCCACGATTTCCTGTAGTACCCAGCTAAACCAAGGAAGCTTCTGATCTCCCTGGCATTTTTGGGTATACTCCAGTTGCTGACCGCTTCTATTTTGGTAGGGTCCACTTGGATGCCTTTTTAGAAATTATGTGACCTAGAAATGCCACATGATCTAACCAGAACTCGTACTTTGAGAATTGAGCATAAATCTACTTTTGCTGAAGGGTCTACAATACTATCCTCAAGTGCGTGTCATGCTCCTCTGGGTTCTGGAATAGACTAGAATATCGTCGATGAACACGATGACAAATTTATCAAGGTATTCTCTGAACACTCTGTTCATTAAGTCCATGAAGACTGCAGGTGCATTAGTCACTCTAAAAGGCATGACTACAAATTTGTAGTGTCCAGATCTGGTCCTGGAAATTGTTCTGGGTGTATCACTTTCTTTCACTTCCAACTGATAATACCCAGAGCACAGGTCTATTTTTGAGAGCACTATTGCCTTTTTTTGTTAGCTGATCATATAGATCATCTATTCTGGAATAAGGGTACTTGTCCTTAACTGCTACTTTGCTCAGCGCTCTAAAATCTATGCACATTAGCATGGATCCGTCTTTCTTCTTAACGAACAAATCTGGAGCTCCCCGGGGTGAATGACAAGGGTGAATGAAACCCTTGTCAAGTAGCTCCTGAAATTGTTCTTGTAACTCTTTTAACTCTGCTAGAGAAATTCGGTACGAAGCTTTTGAAATTGGACTGGTGTCAGGAACCAATTCAATTTCAAACTCCACTTCTCTGTTGGGAGGTAGTTCAGGTAACTCTTCTGGAAATACCTCTGGATATTCATAGACTACCCGAACGTCTTCCTGCTTGGGTCTTTCTTGTTATCTTTGTCCTTCCAGTTCTGATTACTTGACTGGGGTCTCTGTTTCCCCACTCTCTTCTCTTCGATCTTGACTGAGTTGTGTTGCGTTTGTTGTGTCTTGATGCTGTTCAGATAGTGCTCACTAATACCCTGCTGACCAGCTCTTCACCAATCTGTGGTCGGTGAGTTTCATTACTCACATTAAGTGGTATTTCTGGTCTCAGCCTTCGGAGCATCAGTCTGACTCATTCTTTCTCTGTACTTACTAACTCTAGGCAAAGACTAGCTAGCCTATTGAATCTTTTGACCGCTTCTTCTACTGGTAGGTCACCTGGTCTAAATTCTATAAACTCCTCATAATGTTTATTGGTGATCCGTTGGCGGAAGAATTCTTCGTAAAACTCTATCTCGAAGTCAACCTAGCTCATCTGGTTGACTGCTCTCTTACTCTTAACTCGCTCCCACCACATACAAGCATCTCTAGATGGGCAGAAAGAGGCACACTTGACCTTCTCGACTTCTAGCCAGTCAAGAGGCTCCATGGTGCTCTCCAGTGTCTTGAACCAAGCCTGAGCATCCCAGGGCTCAATCGTTCCTGAGAAACTTTCTGGCTTCAGCTTCATCCACTGTATCAGGTATGCTTCTTGTCTTCTAGGTGTTGTGGCGACTTCCAAGGCGGCTGGTGGAACTTCAGTCACCACTGGGGTCTCCACATTAATGATTGGGGGAGTGGGAGGAGCTGGCTTCTAATTGGCCCTCAGATTGGCAATCACCTGTTGCTGCTCTGCTACTTGTCTCTGAAGTTTGGCAACAACTTTAGAGAGATTGGACTCAGTTGCTCTAAGCTCTTCATTCTCCTGATCTTGGTTCTCAGTACGAACGGTACGGGGATGCCCTCTTCTTGACATCCAATTATGCAAAGAACAAGACTTGGTATCTTCTCTATCCTTTCTAAACATACATATATATGGATCAAGAAAGGAGAAACAATAACTTCTATCTTACTTAAGTACTCATAAGCAATCACTCTGTACTACAGTTAATAATAAGGAAAGCAATAAAAGAAAGAACTTAAATACTTTCTTACTTTAAGGTGGCAAGGTTGATGCTGATGTGTGTGTGATGCTGGAGAATGAGAACTGCTCTTATACCAACTGTAACAACCACCCTTCTTACTACTACTCTCTAAAGGTGACTGTTACCTAACTACTACTCTACTTACTAGTGTCACTTATGCTATTATTAGCAACACTTAAATTTATCACGACCCTAGAGGAATTCCTACCGAAAAATTTCGACAGAGTCTCCCCTGTACCGGTGACCAAATCAACAATACAAACAATCTATACTCAGCCAGAGGCGGCTGGAACATATATTGTCACAACCACGCAGTAATAATACACACTATAACTAAAAGAAAGTTATTCTAGCAATAGTAACCAAACATAACTCCAACAGTAGGACATATCAAGCTACAAATACGAATTAAATTCCATTACAATCTCAACTTCATAATAGCATTTAAGAAGAAAACTAAAAACATAAACTGAAACTCTAAACAGGTAGGTCCTGAAAATTTGCTAGCAAACTCTGGATCTCTCCATAGTCCAGTCATCACACACCTTCACCACCACCACCTTGTCACCTTCCTTTCATACTTTAGCTTTTCCTTTATCTGCAGTAGGAGGAAAAAGAAATCTATAAGCGAAACGCTTAGTAAGTACTAAACTATCTCACAAAAACTCGAAGTGCATAAAAATGCAAACGATACTGAAACTGAAATGCTAAAAGAAAAGCTACATAGCTACATGTACTCATCTAATAGCAAAGTACTCAAATAAACTAGATACTCATGATATACCAGAATAAAACTGAATACTGGAAATAAAACTAAACATGCTCACTAAACTAATAAGAAAAGTAATGAAACTCATGCTGTATGCTTAGAATTAAAGGAACTAAACTTCTGTTGATTCTAAACATAGGTGGTAACTGTTTCATTTACTTATAGCTTTATACTTGAAATTAATCTTTTAATTTCTTTTACTTTTACTTTTCTTTCTTCTTCTTTTTCTTTTTCTTTCTTCTTCTTTTTCTTTGGGCCCAGGCTTAGTACCATCTTATGCGTGCTCTCTAATAGCGACTGAGGTAGCGAGCCTCCAGTCCTATGAGGATAAAGACCTCGGTCTTACCAGGGCCAAGACCTCGGAATTGGTCACCTGGATTCGTTTAACGACAACCTCGGAAGTCGGGTACTAGCCTCTCTTTAAAATAAAATACTTATTATCTTTAAATAATTCTAATATAAAATGCCTTGGCATTTTTCAAACACTTAGTGTGCTTTTGATCCTCAACTTCTAAAATTTAGGATTAAATTAAAGCCTTGGTCTTTCTTAGCTTATACTTATAGGGTAACAAAAGAAATCTAACCCTTCACGATGAGGAAAAACTATTCATGTTCAGACATGGCAGTGAGGAACCAAAACTAAATGCTATCATAGCTACAAGAAATCCCAACTAAGTACTCAAAGAAATCTAACCGTAAGTGCAAGAAAACTGAACTGAAATGCTAAAATATATGCTGTTCGAGCTCGCTTAAATAACAAAAATTCCAGAACTGCATGCTTAAGAAAAAGGCTGAAATCTAAAACTGTAAATAACTAAAGGCTGAAAACTAAATCTACATGCTTAAAACTTCCAACGGAAAGATCTAAAATAGCAATTAGACTAAAGGCGAAAACTGAAATGCTACATCCAGGAATCTGGAACAAATGTTAGAGTAGCACTAAAAGCTAAACTAAAACTGAAGGCTTAATGCTAGGGTTGGAATCTACACAAAGGTGCTAAAAATAAAGGTCGTTCGTGCTTGTTCAAGTAAGGAAAATGCACCGCACATATATATATATGTTCTGTTCATGCTAAATAAGGTAGCAAGGAAAGGAAAACTGCACTTCTATCAGCAATGGAAAAGAAATCTGCTCATGCTTACAAATAGCTAAAATAAAGCTAGAAAAACTACACTTCTATTAGCAATGGAAAAGAAATCTGCTCATGCTTTACTAACAGCAAATGAAAACTAAACAGCAAGAGAAAAATCTAAACTGTTGGTTGCTACTCGAAAAACCTAATGGTTCCACTGTACAAAAATTTTGTACAAAGGTCTGAACCTTTTCCTAGCTACCATGTGTTCTTTTAAATTAAACTTGGATCGCCTGCGGAACTTAACACGTTTGATCTAAAATTTAATTTATTTGTTCTTTTAGGTTTAGACTTGGATCTCTTGCGGAACTTAACACGTTCGATCCAAATCACCTAGGTTATTAATTCCATTAAATATTAATTTCCAAAATTGGCTTCCAGGACTGCATGGCGAGGCACATGGCCTTCTTGGGTATGGGAACAACCACCACGGCCTAGACAAAGCCTTTTAAGGAAAGCTAATATTTAATTTCCTTAAATAACTTTCGGTCAACCGAAAAGAACAATCAAACCACAAGGAAAATAAAAACAAAGAACACAACATCGAAAACAAATTCGAAATACTAGAATCGCATGCCTCTTGTGTTTGGTATTTTTAATATGAAGATAAAACTAGTATGATGCGGAAATAAAATGCTAGTATACCTTTTCTTTTGCAAGCAAAAAACCTCTAGGTCTTCTACCGTATTCCTCTTCTAACCTCGGACGTTGTGTGTGTTGGTGCAACCTTAGGTCAAGGTTGACCTGGTTAATCTGACTCGAGTTGACCTGACTCGAGTTGTGTTTTGATGTTTGACGATGTTTGACGAGAAGAGAGTTGTATTCTTGATGTTTGACAAGAATAAGTGTTTGGGAGATTGTAGGTGCAACCTTAGGTCAAGGTTGACCTGGTTGACCTGAATCGGGAAAAGTCCAAGCAGGGTACTTGGCACGCGAAAAGTCCAAGAATGGAGAATTGGCACTGGAAAAGTCCAAGTACGGAAACTTGGCACGGGGAAAAGTCCAAGCAGGTAGCTTGGCACGCGGAAAGTCCAAGTATGGAGACTTGGCACGAGGGAAGCCCAAACAGGGAGTTTGGCAAGGTGGAAAGTCCTGGTGAGTGAAACCAGGCAGTGGGAAAGTCCTAACTGGGATGTTAGGCAGTTGAAAAGTCCTGGTGAGTGAAGCCAGGCAGTGAGAAAGTCCTAACTGGGATGTTAGGCAGTGTGAAAGTCCTGGTGAGTGAAGCCAGGCAGTGAGAAAGTCCTAACTGGGATGTTAGGCAGTGTGGAAATCCTGGTGAGTGAAGCCAGGTGAAAATCCTAGTGAGTGAAACTAGGTGAAAGTCCTGGTGAGTGAAGCCGGGCAAGGGAAAATCCAGATGGATCAAGGGTGATCGGACATCTGGTGATGGGAAGTCCAAGTAGGTCATAGGAGTGACCGGATACTTGGTACGGAGAGAAAAGTCTAAGTGGGTCAAAGGGATTGACCGGACACTTAGCGGGGAGTCCTAGCAGGTCAAGGGAGTGACTGGATGCTAGGCGCAATGTATCAACAGGTCAAGATTGACCGGATGCTGGTTTGGACTTGGTTTGGGCGAAAACCATGAACTGGATCGATCTGGTGATCGATCCAGTGATACCTCGAATATTCTCGACGGGTGACCGATCGAATACATCGAGCTCATCAGGATAACCGATCGGGTGACCGATCGAGTCGATCGTCAACAGAGCGAGGCGCAGAGGGGCTGATCGGTCGGGGACCGATCAGGCCCTATCGGTTCCCGACCGATCAGGAAGTTCTCGATCGGTCCGTGGACCGATCAGAAGTTCCTGATCGGTCCATGGACCGATCAGTGACTGATAAGCAGAAATAGGATCGGTCTGTGGACCGATCCACATTGAGCCTGATCGGTCCACAGACCGATCCAGGCACTAGCCGTTACGACACAACGGCTAGATTTATTCTGTGTTTCTTCGCTTTCTTCGCAGGTTATAAAAGGAGGGCTGCTGCTGCGAGCCTTTCTTCTTCTTCCTCTTATTCCTACTGAGCTGCTGCTGTGCTCTTGATCTTTGTTGAGTTCCGAAGCTTCGTGTGAGCTTCTTCGACTGGGTTCCTGCTGTTGTAGGCGTCTCGTGAAGTTGCTACTTCAACCAGTCGACGAGAAGGCAAGCGTGTTTGTTTTACATTAATATTGTCTTGTGTTTCTTTGTATTTTGTATACTTTTATCTTGCTGTTGCAAGAGTTATTGTGGCGAGGTTTCTCCACCCACAAGGAGTATATATTAGCCGGTTCTCCGGGGACTCATCCACCGACGGATTGATAGGCTTCGTCCACCTTACGAACACGCCGAGGAGTAGGAGTTTCATCTCCGAACCTCGTTACATCGACGTGTATTGAGAAAGAAATGCGACGATTTGGGGCGGCTATTCACACCCCCCCTCTCTAGCCGAGTACGAAGGATCCTAACAAGTGGTATCAGAGCGAGGCCGCTCTTCGACGGATCAACACCCGGGGGAGCACGGGCTAGAGATGGATCTCTATGGAGAAGATGTCACGATTCAACCCTTCTACGAGTCTCACGACAACTTCACATATTGGAAGGTAAGGATGATGTATTTTCTTAGGACTAATATGTTAAATTGGTTTTGTGTACAAGAAGGGTTTTCCCCTCCGATGGATGAGGAAGGAAAACCTATCAAGAAGAAGGAGTGGACGAAAGAGCAAATCCGACAATCCGAAATCAATGACGAGGTAACGAAAATCATTGAATTTTCTTTACCTAATGATATTTTGTGTAAGATAGGAGGATACAATAATGCCAAGGAGTTGTGGAACAACTTGGCCAAACTCCATGAGGAGAGCCCCACTTCAAGCCATGAAGAGGAGCCTAGTGAGCCAAGTAGCTCACATCGTGGAGGTGAGGAATTAGAAGTTGAGGGCTACTCAACATCTAAAGAAGAAGAGGAGGTGAGGTCTTCTTCAAGATCGGAGCACGAAGAAGAAGCTTCTACCTCCGGGAGGGATGAAGAAGAGAGCATCCATCCATCCTCAACCCTAGGTAACTCAAACACTTTAAGTTCAAGTAAATTGCATATAATGTGTTTTGAGTGTAGGGAATTTGGACATTACAAGAGTAAATGTCCAAAGAAGACTAAGAAGACTTCACCGGCGCCAAAGATCAAGGAAGCCGGAGTCCCGACATGCAAGAGCAAGAAGCACGTGGTGTGCTTCCAATGCAAGCAACGGGGACACTATAGGAGTCAATGTCCAAGGGGGAGGCAACCTCACAAGGACAAGAGGCCAAACACGTGTAAAGGGGGAGCTAAGGCAAACCCTAAGGTAACATTTAAAGCCCATTCTTGCAATTCTAGTAGGATGCATGCTAGTAGTCTTATTGCCATTGTCAATAATGATAAGCATGTTAACACTAGAAATCTATACATGTGCTTAGGAGCCAAGCATGTTAGCCTAGATAAGAACAATTCTAGAAATGCTAACCCTAGAATTAACTCATCTAAGGCTAAGGAAAATCTAGATAGAAATCCCAAATCATCTAGACATATGCCTAGGAATACCTCAAAGAAAAATTAAAAATTAAAAATTGAGGTATTAGAGAAGGAGAATCAAGTCTTGAGGTCAAGACTTGATACTATGGAAAAGGCTCTTAAGAACTTGAAGAAGTCATCTCTAGGGTTTAAGGGTCAAAAACCAATGTCCAAGGACAAGAAAGGTTTGGGTGACAAACCTAAGTCTCAAGTGGTCAAGCCCACGTATCATAATGTTCCATTCGATTATGGAACAAAACCTAGGGCTAGGAAGACCAACACCAAGGTTACAAGGAGAGTCACCCCTAGAGTGGATCTTGATGAGTCCCAAATGGCCAAGGCTTTAAAGCCTAAGAGGGTCATTAGGAGGGTTGCTAGGGAAGTTATCCCTAGTGAATATTTAGTGAACCCAATGAGCTTTAATAGGTATTGGGTTCCTAGGAGCATCTTCTCTACCCCATAGATGGGTTAGAGAGTGTCAACTCCAATTAGAAGGGTAGTTAACCCAACTTTGAGGAAATTGACACTCAAGGAGCATTTTCAAGGTTTTGAGAACTTTTGAAAATGAAATGGAATTATCATTTACTCCTTTGAAGAGTTTAATGTGCCTAAAGATTGGAAATTTCATTTTTAATCTCAATTGGCACAATTTGGGAAAATCTAGAGAACTCTCGAAAAAAAAAATGAAACATGCCAAGTTTTGAGGATAAATTTGATCTTTAAGTGGCATGAATTAATCTAGAGTTCAAGAAGTGTCAAAATTAGGATTTTGGCATTTTGGGGCAATCTAGGATTAAATATGAAGTTAGCTAAGTGGTTAAGGATACTTAGAT
Source organism: Zingiber officinale (assembly GCF_018446385.1). Lineage (NCBI taxonomy): Eukaryota > Viridiplantae > Streptophyta > Magnoliopsida > Zingiberales > Zingiberaceae > Zingiber > Zingiber officinale. The sequence goes on from NC_055994.1 coordinate 41,527,557, forward strand.
AGGTAATCTAGGTATATTTATGCTAAATCTTGCTATGATTGTTTGCCCTCACATGTCATGACATCATGTTTAGTTTTATTATCATTTGAAATGTCATGATAATGCTTAGGCTAGCTTTTATGTCATGTTTATTTAAGTTTCATACTTTATGCCATGACATCATGACATTGGCACATGTTTTCATTTATGATACCATTTTATGCCATGTCATCATCTCTTGCATTAATAATCAATTGAATTGATTTAAGGATGAAAAACACATTTTGATATTGAGATCAAAGTTGTGTTTAGAAAATGCATGAGACCTTAGTCTAAGATACCTAAACCCATATCTCACATTAAAATTGCCATGGGTGTGTTTGATACACTTTAGATGTGTGTGAGATATTATGATCATGAATTAGGATCAAGGTGCATAGTTCTTGTACCTAGATGAGCCTAATTCAAGAAATTGAGGATCATAGGGAAAGCTTGTGTACAAGTCATGTACATTTAGCCCTAAGATTGTGATCCTAAATTAAAAGGTTTAAAATCATTTTGAAATTGATTTGGAAAACCTTGATGAAGCCATCTTAGTGATTGCATTCATCATTGAACATTGTGATACAAAGTTGAGTTAAATTTGAACTATTTCAAAGTTTTTGAACTTTGTATCAAGATTGAAAAATGGAAGTTATTTTCATAGAAAACTATTTTTTCCTTGATAGTATATGTTATGAGGAATGTATCCTCAAAATTTCATAATTTTTGGAATTTTCTGGAATTTGTTGTGAGTTTCTGAATTTCGGGAGAAGGAAATCAGAACTCGAGTCTGTCCAAGGCTGGATCGGTCACTGGACCGATCCAGAGGGGTTCTGATCGGTCCGGTGACCGATCAGGCGTGCTGAATTTGCTGAGTTTCGACTGTGGTCTGAAATTTCAGCTGTGGGAGTTGAGTTTCAGGTTTCTAAAGGTTTGAAACTCTCCAAGACATTGTTGGTGCAATAGTCAAGGGGGAGTTGACCTTTAGGGGGAGTTTTACCTATTAGTCAAGGGGGAGTTGACTTTTAGGGGGAGTTTTTACTCCTAAAGACTTGAGTGATGTGGGATTATCACTAATTGATTGTTGAATTTAGTTACAAGGGGGAAATTAAGGGTTTCAATGAAAGGTATGAGACTTTCATTAGGTAGAAACTCTTGACCTTGATTCCCACTTTTTGATGTGTGTCAAAAAGGGGGAGAGATGTCCCAAGGGGGAGAGTGTAGGTTTTAGAAGAATGTTCAAGGAAGAACATTGGAAAACCTAAGTTAGGTTATCGGGTTAACCTAACTTGATTTTGGATTTTGTCAAACATCAAAAAGGGGGAGATTGTTGGTGCAACCTTAGGTCAAGGTTGACCTGGTTAATCTGACTCGAGTTGACCTGACTCGAGTTGTGTTTTGATGTTTGACGATGTTTGACAAGAAGAGAGTTGTATTCTTGATGTTTGACAAGAATAGGTGTTTGGGAGATTGTAGGTGCAACCTTAGGTCAAGGTTGACCTGGTTAACCTGATTCGGGAAAAGTCCAAGCAGGGAGCTTGGCACGCGAAAAGTCCAAGAATGGAGACTTGGCACTGGAAAAGTCCAAGTACGGAAACTTGGCACGGGGAAAAGTCCAAGCAGGTAGCTTGTCATGCGGAAAGTCCAAGTATGGAGACTTGGCACGGGGAAAGCCCAAACAGGGAGTTTGGCAAGGTGGAAAGTGCGGGTGAGTGAAACCAGGCAGTGGGAAAGTCGTAACTGGGATGTTAGGGGTTGGAAAGTCCCGTGAGTGAAGCCATAGGAGAAAGTCCTAACTGGATGTTAGGTAGTGTGAAAGTCCCGTGAATGAAGCAGGTGAAGGAGAAAGTCCTAACTGGGATGTTAGGCAGTGTGGAAATCCTGGTGAGTGAAGCCAGGTGAAAATCCTAGTGAGTGAAACTAGGTGAAAGTCCTGGTGAGTGAAGCCGGGCAAGGGAAAATCCAGATGGATCAAGGGTGATCGGACATCTGGTGATGGGAAGTCCAAGTAGGTCATAGGAGTGACCGGATACTTGGTACGGAGAGAAAAGTCTAAGTGGGTCGATTGACCGGACACTTAGCGGGAGTCCTAGCAGTCAAGGGTGACCGGATGCTAGGCGCAATGTATCAACAGTCAAGATTGACCGGATGCGGTTTGGACTTGGTTTGGGCGAAAACCATGAATCGGATCGATCCGTGATCGATCCAGGATACTGAATATTCGATCGGTCCGTGACCGATCAAGAATACATCGCAGCTCATCAGTGATAACCGACGGTCCGGTGACCGATCGTGAGTCGATCGAACAGAGCGAGGCGCAAGAGGGGCTGATCGGTCGGGGGACCGATCAGTACAAAGCCTGATCGGTCCCCAGACCGATCAGGAGGTTCCCTGATCGGTCCATGGACCGATCAGGGACGGAACAGAAGCGAAGGCTAGAAATAGGATCGGTCTGTGGACCGATCCACATTGAGCCTGATCGGTCCACAGACCGATCCAGGCACTAGCCGTTGCGACACAACGGCTAGATTTCTTCTGTGTTTCTTCGCTTTCTTCGTAGGTTATAAAAGGAGGGCTGCTGCTGCGAGCCTTTCTTCTTCTTCCTCTTCTTCCTACTGAGCTGCTGCTGTGCTCTTGAGCTTTGTTGAGTTCCGAAGCTTCGTGTGAGCTTCTTCGACTGGGTTCCTGCTGTTGTAGGCGTCTCGTGAAGTTGCTACTTCAACCAGTCGACGAGAAGGCAAGCGTGTTTGTTTTACATTCATATTGTCTTGTGTTTCTTTGTATTTTGTATACTTTTATCTTGCTGTTGCAAGAGTTATTGTGGCGAGGTTTCTCCACCCACAAGGAGTATATATTAGCCGGTTCTCCGGGGACTCATCCACCGACGGATTGATAGGCTTCGTCCACCTTACGGACACGCCGAGGAGTAGGAGTTTCATCTCCGAACCTCGTTACATCGACGTGTATTGAGAAAGAAACGCGACGATTTGGGGCGGCTATTCACACCCCCCCTCTCTAGCCGAGTACGAAGGATCCTAACAGTGTGGGCAACAGTCTTCCAAGATGAGAAACCATCAAAGCACCTTCTTCTCCTCCTTGCAAGGTTCGGCCAAATCAAGTGCACCTCCAAGGAAGAAGAGAAACAACCAACCAAGCTCCAAGGGATGAAAGCTTTCTCTCCTTCTTCTCCAAGCTAGAAACCGGCCACCACTTAATCTCCAAGAGCAAAGGGAGTTTCGGCCACAAAGATGGAGAGAAGAGAAAAAATGAAAACCGGCCACACCAAGGAAGAAAAGAGGGAGAAAATAATAGAGGTTGTTCACCTTGAAGGCTCCCAAAACCCCCTCTTTTATAATCCTTAGCTTTGGCAGATAAGGAAATTTAACTACAATAAAATTTCCTTAACTTTCCTTGACATGAATTAATTAAGAAAAATTAAACAAAAATTTCCTAAACCTTCATGTCATGGCCGGCCACATCAATAAGAGCAAACAAGGCAATTTCAATCAACAATTAAAATTCCTTATTTGTCTTCGAAAATTTTAAAAAATAAAATTTCCCTTTAAAATCCCTTTATGGTTGATAAAAAGAAATTTCTATAATTTTAATTTTTTCAACATGTGAATAATTTACAAGAAGAAAAATAAAATATCTTTCAATCTACAAATAAGGAAAGAGATCTAATCTCTTTCTTTAATCTTTTGTAGATCCTTTTAAAAGAGATATTTTAATATTTAATCTCTCCAATAAATTATATCTTTCACATAAGAAAATTTTAAAATTAAAATTCTTTTTAATTTAATGGGGGCCGGCCACCTAAGCTTGGGTTCAAGCTAGGGCCGGCCACCCATGAACCAAGGCTTGGCCAGCCCTAGCTTGATCCACAAGCAAGCTTGGCCGGCCCCCACATCATGGGTATGAAGGTGGGTATAGGTGGGTATAGTACTCTATAAATAAGAGGCTACGATAAGGACCGAAAGGAGGAATTGATTTTGGTCTCCCGATAAAATTAAGTATCCCGTGTTCGCCCCGAACACACAACTTAATTTTATCAACAATAATTCATTACACTAGAGAACTATTATTGAACTACCGCACCAATCCCAAATTACATTTTTGGGCTCCTTCTTATTATGAGTGTGTTAGTCTCCCTGTGTTTAAGATGCCAAATATCCACTAATTAAGTGAGTTACTGACAACTCATTTAATTAGTATCTTAGTCCAAGAATAGTACCACTCAACCTTATCGTCATGTCGGACTAAGTCCACCTGTAGGGTTTAACATGACAATCCTTATGAGGTCATCTTGGGGACATTATCAACCTAGATCACTAGGACACAGTTTCCTTTTATAATCAACAACGCACACTATAAGTGATATCATTTCCCAACTTATCGAGCTTATTGATTTATCGAACTAAATCTCACCCATTGATAAATTAAAGAAATAAATATCAAATATATGTGCTTGTTATTATAATAGGATTAAGAGCACACACTTCCACAATAACTGAGGTCTTTATTCTTGTAACGCCCGAAAATTCTCAAAACTATTTTAGAAATATTCTATGATTTTTTGGAATTTTAGGATATTTTTTACAGAATTTTTAGAGTAGCGGAAGTAGCAAAAACAAATAGAAAACGAAAACGGCCTAAGCGGGAATTGAACCCGAGACCTATGGCTTAGGGATAATGCTAGTAACCAGTTGAACCCAGCAGGGCCGTGCTGAAAGGAAAGGGGAACATTTATATTTAAGTTTAAGTTGGGTCGAAATACCCACTTAATATAAATAAGAAATTAGAAGAGGAGTTATTAGATTTTTATTCGTGACTTTCTTCTCCTCACCCTAACTCACGCCGACTCCCCTTCCCTCTCCTTCTCTCGGCGCCAACCACAAGAAGAAACCTAGGGTTCCCTTCCTAGGGCTTCAAGGGCACCTTCCGGCGACATCTCCGACACGAGGACGCTCCCCTTCGCGAGAGGAACGCTTAGACGCGAGAAGATCGTCGAAAGGATCATCTCCTCCGGAAACCTAGTGATTAGAATCGTAAGAAATTACGAATAGAAGGTAAGAAACCCCTCACCAGCAGTATAAGTAGCTTTCGTTTGATTGCATGCCTTTAGTTTAGCTATATGTAGATTTTTCGGTACCCAGGGTGTGTTTAAACCCTCCTCGCAGACTAGGGATCTAGTTGAGCACCTCTAGATGGGCCAGACACGTTATTCTCCTTCAGTTGGAGGCTCTAGACGTTGTCGGGTGCCTAGAGGTGGTCTCCCTATTAGAGGGGAGAGTTGGAGCACACCAAGTGTTCGACAAAATGATTAGTGTAGCTAAATACCACCTCAGATATTTTTAATAGCTCAGTTAAATGCATTAGTAGCATTTAAATCAGTATATTAGTCTAGTTTCAGCTTACAAGGGACTACGGTCCAATGGGTGGGCTCCCACAGTCGCCTCTAGGTTTAGATAAACTAGCTCTAGGTTCAGATAACCTAGAAACAGCAAAATAAGCAATTAGTAGCTATATTCAGTATTTTATTTTCAGTGGCACTGTACTGGATTAGATATCCATTGGGTTGGGCTCCCACAGTCGTCCCTAGCTTCAGATAACCTAGTAAACCCTACTAAATGCAGGACTTGCAAACCCGGGTCTAGTTAGGGATGCGCGCATAGCAAGTACAGTTGCCGGGCCCAAACAGCAGCATGATTACTATTTTCACTTATTATGATAATAGCTTTCAAACTCATAATCTAGTTATGTGATTATAGTTTAAGATCATCACTAGCTCAGTTTTAGCTCAGTTTCAGTTACAGTTTCAGCTTATTTTTCCTAGTTGATACCATGAGATAGCTCCATGCTTAGATTTTATTATGCATGCCATGTTTCAGTGTTTATGCCATGTAACTCCAGTATGTCATGCTTTAACAAATTCAGTGCATGTTTTCAAATAGCATTCTTTAAAAACATGTTTGCATCGTTGCATGGTTTAGTGATGTTGATGGTTTCTTACTAAGTTTAAAGCTTATAGATACTATTTTTCCTTATACTGCAGATAAGGGTAAAGGAAAGATGGACTAGCAGAGGAAGCTGGAGGTCAATGCAGTGATGGTGTGTGTGGCAGGAACCTGGAATGAAGATCCTTAGGGAGTTTAGCAAATTAAGAACTTAGTTTCTTTTCTCGAGTACTTTTATGCACTTTTAGACCTTAGAATGTTTAAACCATGGAAGATTTGTTTTAGTTGTTAGTAATTATGTTGGAATGCTAGTTAATAGATGCTAGAACTTATTTCCATTGATTTTAGAACTCTTATATGAGATTTTGGCACGAACTAGTGCTGAAATCAGGGTTCTGATTCGAAATCAGAACCCAGATCGGTCTACAGACCGATCAGAGTTTGGGTTATGCCACTGGATCAGTCAGCTGACCGATCCGGTCGCGAACAGAGAGTTGGCGTATGTTATGGATCGGTCAACCGACCGATCTAGATGCGAACAGTGAGTATCGAAGCTTACTGATCGGTTAGCCGACCGATCAGTGAGCCACTGGATCGGTCTGCCGACCGATCAGTGTACTCCTGGATCGGTCGGTAGACCGATTCAGCCGCATACAGAAGCCATATAGCTTATGGATCGGTCAACCGACCAATCCAGAGCCTTCTTCCGTGCCAGTATTAAGCTGGATCGATCACGGGATCGATCTGACAGCCCAATCGATTCATGGATCGATTGAAATGCCTGATTACAGCTAGCAGGACATCCGAGAGGCATAGATTATCTTCCCTAGCATGTGTACAATTCCTAGGTACACCTAGAATATTAAGTTCAGATTTTACAGTAATCAGTTTAGTAAAATTTTAATCAATACAGATTTTCGCAATAGTAATTTAGCACAGTATAATGTAGCGATCGGCCTTACAGCTTAGTAGTAGAAGACGGGTCATTACAGAGTGGTATCAGAGCCGTGTTCCATACTTCCTACGCACACATCAGCATTGAACCTGCAGCTTCCAAGTAAGAATACCTCTGCTTTATTTATGTTTCTTGTTTTACTGTTATAGCTCATGTTTATATATAATTGATGCATGTTAGTATGTGATAGTATATAACACGATAGCAATAGTTATACAATTATAATTGTATTAGTTATGCATGTCCTGTCCTCCATGTCTTTAGAAATGGCACGAGGACGCCTAGCTAGAAGGACACCAGCTACTGAGCCCCAGCATGAGGCAGGCAGTTCAGTGCCTCCCCCAGACCTTACAACGTTAGTGGCTTAGTTACAGCAGCAGCTAGCTGAACAGCAACAGGAGATAGCCAACCTCAGGGCTAATCAGCAGAACACTCCCACTGTCACCCCGGAGCCAAACTTAGCAACACCAGTAGTCTTAGAGGTTCCACCAGTCCAGCCTACAGCACCAGTAGCCCCAACAACAGAGGCAAGGAGAGAAGCCTATCTGATCCAGTGGCAGAGAGTCAAGCCAGAGAACTTCTCAGGCACTAGTGAACCATGGGATGCACAAGCCTGGTTCAAAACACTGGAGAGTACGATGGAGCTTCTGGACTGGCCATAACATGAGAAGGTGAAGTGTGCCTCCTTCTGCCTGATAGGGGATGCACGCATGTGGTGGGAGAGAATCAGAGCGAAGCGCCCAGTGAACCAGATGTTGTGGGCTGACTTCGAGAAGGAGTTCTTTGAGGAATTCTTTCACATGCGGGTCACGAACTGCCACTACGACGAGTTCACAGAGTTTCGTCAGGGCAACCTTTCAGTGGAGGAAGCCGTGAAGAAATTCAACAGGTTGGCTCGTCTATGCCCAGAACTAGTCAGCACAGAAAAAGAACGAATCCGGTTGATGCTCAAGATGCTGAGGCCAGAAATAGCAATGAACGTGGCTGGTGGCGTTCATAGGCCATAAACCACAGAAGAATTAGTGAGCAGTGCTCTAATCACTGAGCATTACCAGAATAGCATCAAGCAGCAGAAGCAAGTCCTCTCAGAAGCTAAAGGTCAAGGAGGCTCAGGCACTCAGAAACAGCAGGGCCACAGCTCCCATAGCTCTAACTGGAAAGGGAACTCCAGCAACAAGCGCAAACCAGGGAGTTACCCAAAAGGAGGACCAGCCAGCATGCAACCCAGTTATCCAAAGTGTGCTACTTGTGGGAAATTCCATCCTGGAGTTTGTCGTAAGGGCACACGAGGATGCTTTGAATGTGGACAAGAAGGACACATGGCTAAGCAGTGCCCAAACAAGACCAGTCTTCCTCAGCTACAGCCGATTCAGTACGGAGGCCAACCAGCTCAGTTACATCAGATGCAGGCCGCTTTAGATGGTCCACACATCATCCAGGGCAGATTAGAAGCCCCTCCAGCTATGACCAATGCGAGGATCTACTCACTCACCAGAGAGGACGTAGCAAATGCCTCGATAGTTGTTACAGGTCAGATTAATATTTTCCAACAAATAGCAACTGTCTTATTCGATACTGGGGCAACCCATTCATATATATCCAGGGCATTTGCCGAGAAGTTAGCAATACCTCCAGAGGTACTCAGTAGTCAGTTTCTGACGACACTGCCTTCAGGAGAAATTATGGCATCCACGCACTGGCTCAGAGTAGTGCCAGTCATTATAGCAGACAGAGAACTCTTCTGTGATCTGATCGTGCTAAATATGACTGACTACGATGTCATTTTTGGAATGGACTTCTTGATCAGATACGGTGCTTCCATCGAGTGTCGTAAACAGAAAGTCATATTCCAACCCGAAGCAGAAGCACAGTTCGAATTTTTCGGAGAACCTAGGAGAAAAGCCAAGAAGTTTCTCTCAGCTATGAAGGCACAGAGGTTGATGGATTCAGGATGTACGGGGTTCTTAACACACGTAGTCAGTACAAGTCAGGACAAGGACCAACAGCTAGCAGAGGTCCGAGTCGTATCTGACTACCCAGCAGTCTTCCCTGAAGAGTTACCAGGCCTAGCACCAGACAGGGAGATCGAATTTGAGATAGAGCTCATTTCCGGTACAAACCCTATCTCCAAAGCACCTTACCGCATGGCTCCAGCAGAACTGAAGGAACTTCATGAGCAACTACAGGAGCTGCTTGACAAGGGCTTCATCCGTCCTAGTCACTGACCATGGGGAGCACCTGTATTGTTCGTGAAGAAGAAGGACGGGAGCATACGCCTGTGTATAGACTACCGGGCACTGAACCAGGTCACGATCAAGAACAAGTATCCCCTTCCTAGGATAGATGACCTGTTTGATCAGCTAAAGGGAGCAGCAGTGTTTTCAAAGATAGACCTCATATCAGGTTATCATCAGGTGAAAGTTAAAGAAGGGGATATACCCAAGACAGCATTCAGGACTAGATACGGACACTACGAGTTCATAGTCATGCCCTTCGGCGTGACAAATGCTCCAGCTACTTTCATAGACCTTATGAAACGGGTATTCAGAGAATATTTAGATAAGTTCATTATCGTATTCATCGATGACATACTTATCTATTCAGGAACTCAGGAAGAACACGCAGAGCACCTGAAAACAGTATTGCAGACCCTTCAGCAGAATCAGTTGTACGCCAAGTTCACCAAATGTGAATTTTGGCTAGATCAGGTGTCCTTCCTGGGTCACATCATCTCAAAGGAAGGTATCATGGTAGACCCCGGTAAGATAGAAGCTGTGAGTAACTGGAAGAGACCCAAGAACGCCAGTGAGATCAGAAGCTTTCTGGGATTAGCAGGTTACTACAGGAAATTCGTAGAGGACTTCTCCAGGATACCCTCCCCACTGACAGCCCTTACCAGAAAGAATAGAAAATTTCAGTGGACAGAGGACTGTGAGAACAGTTTCAGCGAGCTGAAGAGGAGATTTACCAGTGCACCTATTCTGACTCTACTAGAAAATACAGACAGCTTTGATGTATATAGTGATGCCTCTAAATTGGGACTAGGAGCAGTACTGATGCAAAATGGCAAGGTGATAGCCTATGCCTCCAGACAACTCAAGGAATATGAGAAGAATTACCCTACTCATGACCTTGAGCTTGCAGCAGTGGTGTTCGCTCTCAAGATTTGGAGACATTACTTGTATGGAGCTCAGTGCAGAGTGTATACAGATCATTAGAGTCTGAAGTATTTCTTCACTCAGAAGGATCTGAATATGCGACAGCGCAGATGGCTAGAGCTGGTCAAAGATTACGATATAGATATCCTCTACCACCCAGGAAAAGCAAATAGGGTAGCAGATGCACTTAGCAGGAAGTCCAGTACTGCCCTATTATCTCTAGCAGCCATGTCACCACCCCTACAGAAGGAGATCACAGATTTCGATCTCGAACTCATAGTCGGACATCTCTCTACTATGACATTAGAGTCTACCTTGCTTGGTGACATCCAGACAGCTCAGGAGCAGGATCCTGAAATTCAGAGAGTCAAGCAAGGTTTAGCAGAATCAGAAGGTGGAGAGTTCAAGATATCAGATAGCGGGGTGTTGTATTTCGGTGACAGGCTATGTATTCCAGATCAGGAGGAACTACAGAGGAAAATCCTAGATGAGGCTCATAAGACTCCCTACGCGATGCATCCTGGCTCCACCAAAATGTATCAGGACTTGAAGAAACATTTTTGGTGGCCTGGGATGAAGAGAGACGTCGCTCGATATGTCAGCACCTGCCTAACCTGTCAGAGGGTTAAGGCAGAACATCATAGACCAGGGGGAGTTTTGCAGCCCATACAGATACCAGAATGGAAGTGGGAAGACATTTCTATGGATTTTATAGTGGGATTACCCAAAACCACGAATGGTTTTGATACCATCTGGGTAATAGTCGACAGATTGACTAAATCATCCCACTTCTTAGCTATCAGGATATCCTACTCCATGGAACAGCTAGCACAGTTGTATCTCAGGGAGATCGTTAGACTACATGGAGTCCCACGAACCATTATATCAGACAGAGACAGTAGGTTCACATCACACTTCTGGGAGTGTGTACAGACAGCTTTGGGCATGAAGTTAAAGTTTAGCACAGCTTTCCATCCTCAGACAGATGGTCAGACGGAGCGAGTAAATCAGGTACTCGAAGATATGCTCCGAGCATGTGCCCTAGATTTCAAGGGAAGTTGGTGCAAATATCTGAGTCTAGCAGAATTTGCATACAACAACAGCTATCAGGCCACTATCGGTATGGCACCTTACGAGGCTCTCTATGGGCGGAGGTGTAGATCTCCAATCTGCTAGTATGAGAGTGGTGAACAGAAAGGGCTAGAACTTCAGACAAATCTAGTGGCAGATACCACAGCAGCTATACAGCAGATCCGCCAGAGGATAGAGACAGCTCAGAGCCGCCAGAAAAGCTATGCTGATACACGGCGCAGACCTTTAGAGTTCTCAGTTGGGGATTCAGTGTTCCTCAGAGTAGCTCCCATGAAGGGAGTAATGCGTTTTGGGAAGAAGGGGAAACTTAGTCCCAGATATATGGGACCATACCTTATCAGCAGAAGAGTGGGAAAGGTAGCATATGAGCTAGAGCTACCCCAGGAGATGTCAGCTGTCCACAACATATTTCATGTCTCTATGCTGAAGAAGCATACCCCAGATGCCACCCAGGTGATTGAGCCCCAGTCGGTACAGATCCGCGAAGACCTCAGCTATGACAGTCGACCTATTCAGATAATAGACCGAGCAGTTAAGAAATTGCGGAACAAGGAAGTACCGTTATTCAAAGTCATTTGGCACAGTCACACAGCAGAAGAGGCAACTTGGGAGACAGAGGCCAGCATGAGACAGAAGTACCCAGAGTTATTCTAAGTTCGAGGATGAACTTTTTATAAGGTATGGGGGATTGTAACGCCCAAAAATTCTCAAAACTATTTTAGAAATATTCTATGATTTTTTTGAAATTTTAGGATTTTTTTACAGAATTTTTAGAGTAGCGGAAGTAGCAAAAACAAATAGAAAACGAAAACGGCCTAAGTGGGAATTGAACCACAGACCTATGGCTTAGGGATAATGCTAGTAACCAGTTGAACCCAGCAGGGCCGTGCTGAAAGGAAAGGGGAACATTTATATTTAAGTTTAAGTTGGGTCGAAATACCCACTTAATATAAATAGGAAATTAGAAGAGGAGTTATTAGATTTTTATTCGTGACTTTCTTCTCCTCACCCTAACTCACGCCGACTCCCCTTCCCTCTCCTTCTCTCGGCGCCAACCACAAGAAGAAACCTAGGGTTCCCTTCCTAGGGCTTCAAGGGCACCATCCGGCGACATCTCCGACACGAGGACGTTCCCCTTCGCGAGAGGAACGCTTAGATGCGAGAAGATCGTCGAATGGATCATCTCCTCCGGAAACCTAGCGATTAGAATCGTAAGAAATTATGAATAGAAGGTAAGAAACCCCTCACCTGCAGTATAAGTAGCTTTCGTTTGATTGCATGCCTTTAGTTTAGCTATATGCAGATTTTTCAGCACCCAGGGTGTGTTTAAACCCTCCTCGCAGACTAGAGATCTAGTTGAGCACCTCTAGATGGGCTAGACACGTTATTCTCCTTCAGTTGGAGGCTCTAGACGTTGTCGGGTGCCTAGAGGTGGTCTCCCTATTAGAGGGGAGAGTTGGAGCACACCAAGTGTTCGACAAAATGATTAGTGTAGCTAAATACCACCTCAGATATTTTTAATAGCTCAATTAAATGCATTAGTAGCATTTAAATCAGTATATTAGTCTAGTTTCAGCTTACATGGGACTACGGTCCAATGGGTGGGCTCCCACAGTCGCCTCTAGGTTTAGATAATCTAGCTCTAGGTTCAGATAACCTAGAAACAGCAAAATAAGCAATTAGTAGCTATATTCAGTATTTTATTTTCAGTGGCACTGTACTGGATTAGATATCCATTGGGTTGGGCTCCCACAGTCGTCCCTAGGTTCAGATAACCTAGTAAACCCTACTAAATGCGGGACTTGCAAACCCGGGTCTAGTTAGGGATGCGCGCACAGCAAGTACAGTTGCCGGGCCCAAACAGCAGCATGATTACTATTTTCACTTATTATGATAATAGCTTTCAAACTCATAATCTAGTTATGTGATTATAGTTTAAGATCAGCACTAGCTCAGTTTTAGCTCAGTTTCAGTTACAATTTCAGCTTATTTTCTCCTAGTTGATACCATGAGATAGCTCCATGCTTAGATTTTATTATGCATGCTATGTTTCAGTGTTTATGCCATGTAACTCCAGTATGCCATGCTTTAACAAATTCAGTGCATGTTTTCAAATAGCATTCTTTAAAAACATGTTTGCATCGTTGCATGTTTTAGTGAGGTAGATGGTTTCTTACTAAGCTTAAAGCTTACAGATACTAATTTTCCTTATACTGCAGATAAGGGTAAAGGAAAGATGGACTAGCAGAGGAAGCTGGAGGTCAATGCAGTGATGGTGTGTGTGGCAGGAACCTGGAATGAAGATCCTTAGGGAGTTTAGCAAATTAAGAACTTAGTTTCTTTTCTCAAGTACTTTTATGCACTTTTAGACCTTAGAATGTTTAAACCATGGAAGATTTGTTTTAGTTGTTAGTAATTATGTGGGAATGCTAGTTAATAGATGCTAGAACTTATTTCCATTGATTTTAGAACTCTTATATGAGATTTTGGCACGAACTAGTGCTGAAATTAGGGTTCTGATTCGAAATCAGAACCAGATCGGTCTACAGTCCGATCAGAGTTTGGGTTGTGCCGCTGGATCGGTCAACTGACCGATCCAGTCGCGAACAGAGAGTTGGCGTATGTTATGGATCAGTCAGCCGACCGATCCAGATACGAACAGTGAGTATCGAAGCTTACTGATCGGTCAGCCGACCGATCAGTGAGCCACTGGATCGGTCTGCCGACCGATCAGTGTACTCCTGGATCGGTCGGTAGACCGATCCAGCCGCATACAGAAGCCAAATAGCTTATGGATTGGTCAGCCGACCGATCCAGAGCCTTCTTCCGTGCCAGTATCAAGCTGGATTGATCACGGGATCGATCCGACAGCCCAATCGATTCATGGATCGATTGAAATGCCTGATTACAGCTAGAAGGACATCCGAGAGGCATAGATTATCTTCCCTAGCATGTGTACAACTCCTAGGTACACCTAGAATATTAAGTTCAGATTTTACAGTAATCAGTTTAGTAAAATTTTAATCAATCCAAATTTCCGCAATAGTAATTTAGCACAGTATAATGTAGCGATCGGCCTTACAGCTTAGTAGTAGAAGGCGGGTCATTACAATTCTTTTATAAAGTCAGTATAAAAGAAACGACCTCTAATGGTCCTACTCAATACACTCTAAGTGTACTAGTGTAATTATATAGTTAAGATAAACTAATTCCTAATTACACTACGACCTTCTAATGGTTTGTTCCTTTCCATTTTGGTCGTGAGCAACTGTTTATAATTTATAAGGTACTGATAACATCATCTTCTGTATGTGACATCACATACTATGTTATCTACAATATAAATTAATTGAACAACTACAAACAAATATAGATAATTTGACCAAATGTGATTCTTTATTCAAAATAAATATTTACAAAAGCTTAGGCTTTCAGTATACACTTCTATTAGCAATGGAAAAGAAATCTACTCATGCTTTACTAACAGCAAATGGAAACTAAACAGTAAGAGAAAAATCTAAACAACATGCTAAATCCATTCAAATCCCTTCTCCTCTTCTTTAACAAACGGAAACTGGAATCTGAAACTTCAATTCATGGCAGTAAATAAAGGAATCCGAAACTACTCATCACTGTGACAAATGAAATAAAGACTACTTGCTCAAAAGAACTAAACTATTTCATACTCAGATTTAACAAAGAAATTTCTAAATTGAAATACTAAACTACACTATCAATGGATCTAAAAACTGCATGTACAACCGGAAAACACACAACCTACAGCCTATCCCAAAAAAACTTGAACTAGAGAAGAAACTAGGGTCCGGAACTACTCCTACCGTAGGTGAGTAGCAACTTACCGGGATTTGCTTGGACTTACAACCGAGAAGAGAAGAGGCTTCTAGGGTTCCGACGAGACTCGAAATCTCAACGCCTTCTTCGCGTCTACGTGCTCTCCACGTCGAGAAGATCACGAGAATGTGAAGGATTCTCAGAGACAATCCTCCGTCGACCGTCGGAGAAGAAACTAGGGTTTCTTCGGTTTCGCCCGAGAAGAAACGGCGCACGCGAGGAGGAGAAGAAATGAGGTTTTCCGGATTCGGGAAAAATTTGATCTTCTTAAACTAGGGTTTCCATTATACTATACCTTAAACCTATTTCTCCTCATACTTGGTTAATAAAGCGTGCACAACCCAGTTAGTTGGCTGTGTCCGGTTAGGTCGGGTTCGGCCGGAGATCTTGGGTTCGAGTCTCACCTTCAACGATTTTTTGGTCAAAACTTCTTTCTTTTTGTAAACATACTAAACGACCTCCAAAAATTACGTAAAAATACTCTAAAAATTTCTAAAAATCTCTAGAATATTTTAAAAGTATTTCCAAATATTTTTATGGACTTTTAGAACTTGAAATAGGGAAAAATTGGGTCATTACAGGTCGACCCTCTCTCTCCCTCTCTTTTCCCTTTGCTCTCTTTTCCTTGGTGGTGGTGGTGGCCGGATTTTAGAGAAACAGGAAGAAGGCTTTGGGTGGTCTTCATCTTAGAGGATCGTCGCCCACACGACGTCCAAGGCAAGGCGAGGAATATGGCAGAAGATCTCGAGGTCATTAGCATACAAAGAGAATGTATAACTAGTAATTTTCTTCCGCATCATGCTAGTTATTTTTCTTTGTATGAATTCCAAACACAAGAGACAATAGATTCTAGTTTTCAAATTTATTTTTTGATTTTGTGTTTTTTTTTTGTTTTTTGAATTTGTGATTCGATTGTTCCTTTTGGTTTAACCTAGAGTTATATAAGGATATTAAATATTAGTTTTCCTTAAAAGGCTTTGTCTAGGTGGTGGTGGATGCTCCCATACCCAAGAAGGCCATGTGTCTCCCATGCAGTCCTGGAAGCCAATTTTGAAAATTAATATTTAATGGAATTTATAACGTAGGTGGATTTGGATCAATAGTGGTAAGTTCCGCTTGCGATCCAAATCTAAACCATTAAAACAGATAAGTTAAATTTGGAATCAATGATGTTAAGTTCTGTCTGTGATTCCTAATTTAACTTCTAAAGAACACAATAGGTTGTTTAGGAAAGATTCAACTCTTGTACAAAATTTTTGTATAGTGGAACCGGTACGATCTTCCTAGGACCAACCAACAATGCCTTCATATTGCGATGTTCTTGTTGGGTCTGTAAGCTTATGATGCCTACATTTCAGGTGAGAACGTTTCCCAGGATATGATCGAAGGCATGCAAATGGAGTAGATGAGGAGGCGATATGGATGCATGGCACTATCGAGATGTCTTAGGGGTTCAGATTATTATTATACCCTTATAAGATCTCCTATATTTGTTTGGGAGTTGTTTGATGATTTCATGTTCCTTTTAACTAGTCTCTTATTGAAATGCTATCGCTTATATTGGACGAAATGGTTCTTTCTGATGGGATTGGTACTATAGTTCTTTATAACAACTATTGAGAGGGTTGTTCTGTAAAAAAAATAGAGGGAAAAATGTCTAGGGATGTTTCATATAATGTTAAGCTCCCCCCTTAATTAAATAAATTTAGTTTTTAAAGGGATTTAAAACACTTATTTAATTATTTAGCTAAAAAGTATTTTGATAAAAATTTTAACTACTTAATTAGCTTTAAAAAGATTTTGATAAAAGACTTTAGTTAAGTACTTAGCTTTGAAAAGATTTTTTTTAAAAAGTTTAGCTAAACGCTTAGCTTTATCAAAACTTAGTTAAAAACTTAGTTTTTTTAAAAGATTAAGAAAACTTAGTTAAGTACATAAACCTTAGTAAAAACTTATTTTTCCAGATAGAAATATTTGAATTTCCTTTTTCAAATAAACTATTTAAAGTTGCTTTTCAAAAATAGTTGAACTTTCTTTTAAACCAAAAAAAAAAACTGAACCTTTTTTTAAAAAAAAAAATACTTTGAACTTTTTAAAGAATGATACTTTTGAAATTTTGAAAAAGAATACTTGAAATTTTGAGAAAATATTTAACTTTTAGAAAAATATCTAATTTAACTTAACTCTTTTCACTCACCCTAGATTAATGTATTAAAAAAATTAATTAAGTTTGGGAATCCGAGAATCCAAGCATGTAAACCAAAAAGAGATAAAAGTTGTTATCTATTTTCCTAATTTTTCATCTCACCCTTTCTAAGTTATCAAATATGTAACCTTATGAGTTTCTGAGATGGAGTTACTCTTAATTTTAAAATTGATTTTATCTTTGACTTTGAAAAATATTTATGATACTAAAGAATATTTAAGCTTGGAAAATAATTTAAGTTAAAACACAATGTTTAAATTTGGATTTCAGAAGTATTAAATTTTGAATTTAAATTTGAATTTAAATTTAGATTTCAAAAGTATTAAATTTTGAATTTTTAAAAATTTTAATGTTTGAATTTCAAAATATTCAAGTTTGAAAAATTTTGAATATCAAACCTTTTAATTAAGATTTAAAAATAGTTTGGATTTTAAAATTAATTATCATTTGAAAATTAATTCAATTGAAAGTAATTAACATTTTAAAATTAATTATATTTTCATATTGATTTAGGTTAATTAAATTGAATTAATTTTAGTTGATTTTTAATTAAGTTAACTTAATTGAATTGAGTTTAATTAATTTGGATTTGGTTAACTACTTTTTATTTTAAACCTTGCTCCATCTCACCGTTTTCTAGATTTTCAATCAGGGAACATTTTAAGTTTTGTGAGATGGTTAATTTAATCTTTAATTTAAATTCAAATCTAAGGATTGATTTATATTTGAGTTAGACCAAGGTTTGATAATTAATAAATTAAATATTCATTTCAATAATTGGTTTCCAAGTTGTAGCGAGGCACTAGGCCTTCTTGGATATTGGATCATCAACCACTTCTAGATAAAACCTTTTAAAGAAATTAAATATTTAATTTACTTTTTGAAAAATCCTAGGTCTAACTAGTCAAGTGTGAATCAAGCCTAAGTCCTTATGTATCCTAATCTAAGCATGCATAAAAGAAAAATAGTAAATCATGCATCAATTAGGTTTATTTATAAAGATGGTCTTTCTATTTGCTCTCCTTGGATCATAGCCTCGATAAGTTCTATCAAGGTAATAGATTTGATCCTTAGGGATCCAATATTGATCAAGTCCAACTTGATTTAGGGACCCATGCTTGAACTAAGTTTCTATTTGATCGATTTACAAAAGATAAATAATATTTAAATTTATGTTTAGCTTTATATCCAAGTCTGAATCGATTGTATACGGCTCTTTGTTTTCTAAGAATCAAATCAAGATTCTTGAACCCCTCCTTCAGTTCCTTGACTTAACTTTTCAGGCTAGAATTTTCTTCCTCTAATTGTTGGACATGAGTTGAGGTTCTAGTCTGAACAGATTCAATTAAGAAGCTTGGGTTAGTCACTTCCATAAGGGATGTTACCTCCTTTTGGAGTGACTTGACTTGGATATTGGATTTGGCCAACTTTCTTAATAGATATAAAATTAAATTTTGCAAGTCATTGACTTGAGTACCATCAATTAGAGAACTTACAATGTTATTGGACCCTATGGAAATGGATACGGATTTGTGGCTTCTTTCGAATAGTATTTCTGATTCAACTCCTGCTTCAGATTCAGGCTCTATTTCGACAACATACACTTATACTGGTAAAGCAAGGAAGCTTGTTTGCTCATCTTCTTCGTCGAAATCTTTTGAGGATTTGGACTATGTTACTTTCAAGGCCTTCCTTTTTCTTTGATTTTGGTTTGGACACTCCAGCTTGTAGTGTCCCCTCTGATTGCAGCCGAAGTAGGTAACTCCAGACTTAGCCTTCATGTTTGATTGAGTCACCTTCTTTTTCTTAAGTACTTTTCAAACTAGTTTGGCTAATTCGGTGGTGATTTCATCTTATTCTGAGTCTGATTCATTTTCGTGCTCAGGTTTGGTTCGACATTTGATTTTTGATTCCTGTGTTCTGCTTGTTTCTATAATGCAAGCAATACCTTTCTCGGTCGAGTATGTATTAGTTTGTTCGTGTAACTCAAAATCAGAAAATAATTCATCTAATCTAATAATTGAAAGATCCTTAGATACTTTGTAAGCATCTACCATCGATGCCCACAAGGTATTCCTCGAAAAAGCATTCAGTGCATACCTGATTACTTCACGATTCTCCATTCTTTGTCTGATCATGTGGAGGCCATTTAGTAAATCTTGGATCCAGGCATGGAGTTGGCTTGTCGATTCACCTTCTTGCATTTTTATATTATATATTTTATTTAATATCAAATCATTCTGACTTACCTAGGTGTCGGAAGTTCCTTCATGCAGTTCGATTAGCTTCTCCCATAAGTCCTTGGCGCTTGTAAATGGGCTGACTCGGTTCAGCTCTTCTTTAGTTAGTCCACATTGTTTTAGTGAATGTTGCTTTAGCGTCGGCCTCGATCTTCTTCATCAAATTTGTATCCCAGTTCTCGCATGATACTGGTTTTCCAGTGCTGTCGAGTGGGAGCACGAGGCCTGTTTGGATGATCATCCACATCTCGACTTGCATCTTGACGTGGCACTCCATTCGACCCTTTTAGTAGCCAAAGTCTTCGCCAGAGAATAGTGGAGGGCGTGCATTACTATACCCTTCTTGGTGGGCCATTTAAGAAATAAATCTTGCACACAAAAAAACAATGAAACATGTTCCAAAACATAGTCTTAGATTAGTAGTGTGGGAGATAAATAAATTACTCGAGTAGTATTGCACAAGTTTTGAGGAAAATACTAAAATAATAATAAAAAATATTATGACAAAATTTTGTTAAATGCAATATTTCACAAATTTTGACTAACGATGAAAAAATTAATGTGAATTTTTCAAAAAAAAAAATTTGGAAGGAAAACGAAAGACGTAAGAATATTTTTTAAACAAACATGATATATAATTTTCTTTCTCAAAAAAGGACCCCCTGCTCGATTGATGGTTTCACCAATTCAAAGCGGCCTAGCTCTGATACCAATTATCGGATTAATGCATGCTAGAGAGGGGGTGAATATCACTCATGGCTTTTTCACTCTTTTTGAAAAACACATAATAACGTAGCAGAAGATAGAAAAAGACGAGGAGCAATGCTAACAAGGTTTCTTTTACTTGGTTCGGAGCCTGTGATGTAACGCCTGAAAATTCTCAAAATAATTATTAGAAATATCCTAGTATTTTTCTGGAATTTTAGGATATTTTTATGAAATTTTTAGAATAGCGAAAGTAGCAAAAATAAATAGGAAACGAAAATAGCTTACACGGGAATTGAACCCGAGACCTATGGGTCCTATGACTTATGGTGAACCTTAGTAACCAAGTGAACCCAGCAGGGCCATGCTGAAAGAAGAGAGAATCAATTATATTTATAATTAAGTTGGCCGGATTAACCATTTAATATAAATAGGGAAATAATTTAGTGAAGAGTTATTTTGATCGTGACTCTTCTCCTCCTCACCCTAACCTCACGCCGCCCCTTTTCCTCTTCTTCTCTCAGCACCAACCACAAGCACACCTAGGGATTTCCGTCACTAGGACCATAGGAGGAATTTCCAGCGACATCTTGGATACGAGGACGCTCCCCTCCGCGAGAGGAACGCATAGACGCGAGAAGATCATCGAAAGGATCGTCTTCTCCGGAAATCTAGCGATTAGAATCGTAAGAAACTTCGAGCAGGAGGTAAGAAACCCCTCACCTACAGTATAAGTAGCTTTCGTATGATTGTATGTATTGTTTTAGTTGTATGCAGATTTTTAGCAATAGGGTGTGAATTAGCGCACACCAAGCGTTTGATTAAATGCTTAGCTTAGTTAAATGCCATCCTAGGCATTTTAATAGCTTAGATAAAGGCAATAAAAGAATTTTTACAAATCATATGGTCTTGCTATAGCTTTTATGGAACTAGATGTCCAATGGGTGGGCTCCCATAGTCACCTCTAGGTTCAGACAACCTTGCTCTAGGTTCAGATAACCTAGAAAGAGCAAGACAAGCAATAATTAGCTATGTTCAGTATTTTACTTTTCAGTGGCACTGTACTGGATTATATATCCATTGGGTTGGACTCCCACAGTCGTCCCTAGGTTCAGACAACCTGGTAACCCTACTACATTCGGGACTTGCAAACCCGGGTCTAGTTAGGGATACGAGCATAGCACGTATAGTTGCCGGACCCATCAGCAGTTTGATTATGTATTTTAATCTATTATGAAAAGTAGTTTTCAAAACTCACAAATCAGTCATGAATATAGTTTAAATTCAGTTCTAGCTTAGTTTGATTTTAGCTCAGTTCATGTTTCAATTTAGCTCTCATTCTTGATACATGTGATAGTTCTATGACTAGATTTGGTTTCTATGTTGTATGATACCATGCCATGCTTTGCCTATTCAGCTGTATTTCAAATAGCATGTTTCCAAATCATAATTGCACCGTATGCATGTTTTAGTAAGGTAGATGGTTTCTTACTAAGCTCTCAAGCTTAAAGATACTTTTTCCTTATACTGCAGATAAAGGTAAAGGAAAAATGGACTAGTGGGGGCTGGAGGTCAATGCAACGATGAAGATGTGTGTGGATGGAGCTTGGAATAAAGACCTTGGGAGAAATAGAACATTTAAGAACTTAGCATTTCTTTTTATGTTCTTTTTGTTGTCTAGTCGTCTAAATGCATGGAACTATAGAAAACCTGCTTAGGTTGTTAGTGATCGTGGTTGGAATGTTAGTTGTTTGCTATTAGAATGTTTTCCAGTTGTTTTAGAACTTGTATGGGTGATTGAGGCACGAAAAAGTGCTGAAATCAGGCTTCTGGTACGAAATCAGAACCCTAATCGATCGGCCGATCGATTGGTGGCTTCTCAATCGATCAGCCGATCGATTGAGAAGTTCGTACCGCGAACAATAGGCCTCTGGATCGATCAGCCGATCGATCCAGCAAATTCTGTCGCAAACAGAAGGCTCTGGGATCGATCACTGGATCGATTGGTTAGTCTGGATCGATCAGCCGATCGATCCAGAATGTTGCCCCGAGCACAGTAGCGTGCTGGATCGATCACTGGATCGATCCAACCTAAGTCCCACCCACAGTAGCCTGCTGAATCGATCACCGGATCGATTCGACCCTTCCAATCGATCTGTGGATCGATTGGGAAACCTGAAATCAGCCGGGAAACCTTTAGTCCAGCTCCTTGACCATGAGGGATGTAAAATATGTTATGAATAGCTTAGATTACTCCCTCTAGCACATATAGAATAAAGAAATGATGATAGTTTAGCAAAATTTTATTTAGTACAGCTTCCGCACCTAGATTTAATGATGGCCAGGGAATAGTTTAGCACAGCATAATGTGATGGTCCGGCCTTACAGCTTAGTTAGTAGAAGGCGGGTCGTTATAGAGTGGTATCAGAGCAGTTTCCATAATTCCTACACACACACATCAGCATTGAACCTGCAGCTTCCATGTAAGAATACCTCTCACTTTGTTATGTTTATTGCTTTCCTGTTTGTGGATAACTAAAGTATGCTTATCTGTGGTAGTAACTAACATGATAGTATTAGCTATGTAAACATGATGCTTTAGTTATGTATGTCCTCTCTTCCTTTAGAAATGGCAAGAGGACGCCCAGCTAGAAGGGCACCAGCTACTGAGCCCTAGCACGAGGCAGGCAGTTCAGTGCCTCCCCCAGACCTTACAACATTAGTGGCTCAGCTACAGCAGCAGCTAGCTGAACAGCAACAGGAGATAGCCACCTTAAAGGATAATCAACAGAATACTCCCACAGTCACCCCGAAACCAAACCTAGCAACGCCAGTAGTCTTAGTGGTTCCCCCAGTCCAGCCTGCAGCACTAGTAGCCCCAACAGCAGAGGCAAAGAGAGAAGCATATCTGATCCAGTGGCAGAGAGTCAAGCCCGAGAAATTCTCAGGCACCAGTGAACCATGGGATGCTCAAGCCTGGTTCAAAACACTGGAGAGCACGATGGAGCTTCTGGACTGGCCAGAGCATGAAAAGGTGAAGTGCACCTCCTTCTGCTTGACAGGAGATGCACGTATGTGGTGCGAGAGAATTAGAGCGAAGCGCCCAGTAAACCAGATGACATGGGCTGACTTCGAGAAGGAGTTCTTTGAGGAATTCTTTTACATGCGGGTTACAAACTGCCACTACGACGAGTTCACTGAGTTTCGTCAGGGCAACCTATCAGTTGAGGAAGCCGTGAAAAAATTCAATAGATTGGCTCGTCTATGCCCTGAACTAGTCAACACAGAAAAAGAAAGAGTCCGGTTGATGCTCAAGATGCTGAGACCGGAAATAGCAATGAACGTGGCTGGCGGTGTTCATAGGCCGCAAACCACCGAAGAACTAGTCAGCAGTGCTCTGACCACCGAGCACTACCAGAACAATATCAAGCAGCAGAAGCAAGTCCTCTCAGAGTCCAAAGGGCAAGGAGGCTTAGGTACTCAGAAAAACCAGGGTCACAACTCTAACTGGAAAGGGAACTCCAGCAATAAGCGCAAACCAGGGAGTTACCCGAAAGGAGGACCAGCTAGTAAACAGCTTAGTTATCCCAAGTGTGCTACTTGTGGGAAATTTCACCCAGGAGTTTGTCGCAAGGGCACATGAGGATGCTTTGAATGTGGACAGGAAGGGCATATGGCTAAGCAATGCCCGAACAAGACAAGTCTTCCTCAACCCCAGCCGATACAATATGGAGGCCAGCCAGCACAGCTACATCAGATGCAGGCCACTTTAGATGGTCCACACATCAGCCAGGGCAGATTAGAAGCTCCTCCAGCTACGACCAATGCGAGGATCTACGCACTCACCAGAGAGGACGTAGCAAATGCCTCGAAAGTTGTTACAGGTCAGATCAGCATTTTACAGCAAAGTACAACTGTCTTATTCGATACTGGGGCAACCCATTCTTATATATCCAGGGCATTTGTCGAGAAGTTAGCAATACCTCCAGAGGTAATCCGTAGTTAGTTTCTGACGACATTACCTTTAGGAGAGATCATGGTATCCACGCACTAGCTCAGGGCAGTGCCAGTCATTATAGAAGACAGAGAACTCTTTTGTGATCTGATAGTGCTAGACATGACTGATTATGAGGTCATCTTTGGAATGGACTTCCTGATCAGATACGGTGCCTCTATAGAGTGACGTAAACAGAAAGTCGTATTCCAACCTTAAGCAGAAGCACGGTTCGAGTTCATCGGAGAACCCAAGAGAAAGGCCAAGAAGTTTCTCTCAGCTATGAAGGCACAGAGATTAATGGATTCAGGATGTACGGGATTTTTAGCACACGTAGTCAGTACCAGTCAGGACAAGGACCAACAGTTAGCAGAGGTCCGAGTCGTATGTGACTACCCAGCAGTCTTCCCTGAAGAGTTACCAGGCTTAGCACCAGACAGGGAGATTGAATTCGAGATAGAACTCATTCCCGGTACGAATCCTATCTCTAAAGCACCTTATCGCATGGCTCCAGCAGAACTGAAGGAACTTCATGAGAAACTACAGGAGCTGCTTGACAAGGGCTTCATACGTCCTAGTCACTCACCATGGGGAGCGCCTGTATTGTTAGTGAAGAAGAAGGACGGGAGCATGCGCCTGTGTATAGATTACCGGGCACTGAATCAAGTCATAATCAAGAACAGGTATCCTCTTCCCAGAATTGATAACCTGTTTGATCAGCTAAAGGGAGCAGCAGTGTTTTCAAAAAATAGACCTCAGATCAGGTTATCATCAAGTGAAAGTTAAAGAAGGAGATATACCCAAGACAGCATTCAGGACTAGATACGGACACTACGAGTTCGTAGTCATGCCCTTTGGCGTGACAAATGCTCCAGCTACTTTCATGGACCTCATGAACAGGGTATTCAGAGAATACTTAGATAAGTTTGTTATCGTATTCATCGATGACATCCTTATCTATTCAGGAACTCAGGAAGAACACGCCGAGCACCTGGGAATAGTGTTGCAGACCCTTCAGCAGAACCAGCTGTACGCCAAGTTCTCGAAATGTGAATTTTGGTTAGATCAGGTGTCCTTCCTGGGTCACATCATCTCAAGGGATGGCATCATGGTAGACCCCAGTAAGGTAGAAGTTGTGAGTAGTTGGAAAAGACCCAAGAACGCCAGCGAAATCAGAATCTTTCTGGGATTAGCAGGTTATTACAGAAAGTTCGTAGAGGATTTCTCCAGGATAGCCTCCCCACTGACAGCTCTTACCAGAAAGAACAGGAAATTTCAGTGGACAGAGGACTGTGAGAACAGCTTCAGCGAGTTAAAAAGAAGATTGACCAGTGCACCTATTCTGATCCTACCAGAAATCACAGATAGCTTTGATATTTACAGTGACACCTCTAAATTGGGATTAGGAGCAGTACTGATGCAAGAAGGTAAGGTGATCGCCTATGCGTCCAGACAACTCAAGGATTATGAGAGGAATTACCCTACTCATGACCTTGAGCTTGCAGCAGTGGTGTTCGCTCTCAAGATTTGGAGACATTACTTGTATGGAGCTCAGTGCAGAGTGTATACAGATCATCAGAGTCTGAAGTACTTCTTCACTCAAAAGGATCTGAATATGGGACAGCGCAGATGGCTAGAGCTGGTCAAAGACTACGACATAGACATCCTCTACCACCCAGGAAAAGCAAATAGGGTAGCAGACGCACTTAGCAGAAAGTCCAGTGCTGCCATATTATCTCTAGCAGCCATGTCACCACCCCTACAGAAAGAGATCACAGATTTTGGTCTCGAACTGATAGTTGGACAGCTCTCTACTATGACATTAGAGTCTACCTTGCTTGGTGACATCCAGACAGCTCAGGAGCAGGATCCTGAAATTCAGAAAATCAAGCAAGGATTAGCAGAGTCAGAAGTGGAGAATTCAGAATGTCCGCTAGCGGGGTGTTGTGTTTTGGCGACAGGCTATGTGTTCCAGATCAGGAGGAACTACGAAGAAAGATTTTAGATGAGGCTCACAAGACTCCCTATGCGATGTATCCTGGCTCCACCAAAATGTATCAGGACTTGAAGAAACATTTTTGGTGGCCTTGGATGAAGAGAGACATCGCTCGATATGTCAGCACCTGCCTAACCTGTCAGAGGGTTATGGCAGAACATCAGAGACCATGAGGAGTTTTACAGCCCATTCAGATTTCAGAATGGAAGTGGGAAGATATTTCTATGGATTTCATAGTGGGACTACCCAGAACCACGAATGATTTTGATACTATTTGGGTAATAGTCGAAAGGTTGACTAAATCAGCCCACTTCTTAGCTATCAGGATACCCTACTCCATGGAACAGCTAGCACAGTTGTATCTCAAGGAGATCGTTAGACTACATGGAGTCCCACGAACCATTATTTCAGACAGGGACAGTAGGTTCACATCACACTTCTGGGAGTGTGTACAGTCAGCTTTGGGCACGAAGCTAAAGTTCAGCACAGCCTTCCATCCTCAGACAGATGGACAGACGGAGCGAGTAAATCAGGTACTCGAAGATATGCTTCGAGCATGTGCCCTAGACTTCAAGGGAAGTTGGTGCAAATATCTGAGTTTAGCAGAATTTGCATACAACAACAGCTATCAGGCCACCATCGGCATGGCACCTTACGAGGCTCTCTATGGGCGGAGGTGTAGATCTCTAATCTGCTGGTATGAGAGTGGTGAACAGAAAGAACTAGAACTCCAGACAGATCTAGCGGCAGCCACCACAGCAGCTATACAGCAGATCCACCAGAGGATAGAGACAGCTCAGAGCCGCAAGAAAAGCTATGCTGATACACGGCGCAGACCTTTAGAGTTTTCAGTTGAGGATACAGTATTCCTCAGAGTGGCTCCCATGAAGGGAGTAATGCATTTTGGGAAGAAGGGCAAACTAAGTCCCAGATATGTGGGACCATACCTTATCAGCAGAAGAGTTGACAAGGTAGCATATGAGCTAGAGTTACAACAGGACATGTCAGCCATCCATAATGTATTTCATGTCTCTATGCTGAAGAAGCATATCCCAGATGCCACCCAGGTAATTGAGCCCCAGTCGGTACCAGTCCGCGAAGACCTCAGCTATGATAGTCGGCCTATTCAGATAATAGACCGAGCAGTTAAGGAATTGCGGAACAAGGAGGTACCATTAGTAAAAGTCATTTGGCAAAATCACTCAGCAGAAGAGGCAACTTGGGAGACAGAAGCTAGTATGAGGCAGAAGTACCCAGAGTTATTCTAAGTTCGAGGACGAACTTTTTATAAGGTATGGGGGATTGTAACGCCCGAAAATTCTCAAAATAATTATTAGAAATATCCTAGTATTTTTCTGGAATTTTATGATATTTTTATGAAATTTTTAGAATAGCGGAAGTATCAAAAATAAATAGGAAACGAAAATAGCTTACACGGGAATTGAACCCGAGACCTATGGGTCCTATGACTTATGGTGAACCTTAATAACCAAGGGAACCCAGTAGGGTCGTGCTAAAAGAAGAGGGAATCAATTATATTTATAATTAAGTTGGCCAGATTAACCATTTAATATAAATAGGGAAATAATTTAGTGAAGAGTTATTTTGATCGTGACTCTTCTCCTCCTCACCCTAACCTCACGCCGCCCCTTTTCCTCTTCTTCTCTTGGCGCCAACCACAAGCACACCTAGGGATTTCCGTCCCTAGGGCTATAGGAGGAATTTCCAGCGACATCTTGGATACGAGGACGCTCCCCTCCGCGAGAGGAACGCATAGACGCGAGAAGATCGTCGAAAGGATCGTCTTCTCCGGAAATCTAGTGATTATAATCGTAAGAAAGTTCGAGCAAGAGGTAAGAAACCCCTCACCTGCAGTATAAGTAGCTTTCGTATGATTGTATGTATTGTTTTAGTTGTATGTAGATTTTTAGCAATAGGGTGTGAATTATCACACACCAAGCGTTTGATTAAATGCTTAGCTTAGTTAAATGCCATCCTAGGCATTTTAATAGCTTAGATAAAGGCAATAGAAGCATTTTTACAGTTCATATGGTCTTGCTACAGCTTTTATAGAACTAGATGTCCAATGGGTGAGCTCCCACAGTCGCCTCTAGGTTCAGACAACTTAGCTCTAGGTTCAGATAACCTAGAAAGAGCAAGACAAGCAATAATTAGCTATATTCAGTATTTTACTTTTCAGTGGCACTGTACTGGATTAGATATCCATTGGGTTGGACTCCCACAGTCGTCTCTAGGTTCAGACAACCTGGTAACCCTACTACATACGGGACTTGCAAACCCAGGTCTAGTTAGGGATACGCGCATAGCACGTACAGTTGTCGGGCCCATCAGTAGTTTGATTATGTATTTTAATCTATTATGAAAAGTAGTTTTCAAAACTCACAAATGAGTCATGAATACAGTTTAAATTCAGTTCTAGCTTAGTTTGATTTTAGCTCAGTTCATGTTTCAGTTTAGCTCTCATTCTTGATACATGTGATAGTTCTATGACTATATTTGGTTTCTATGTTGTATGATACCATGCCATGCTTAGCCTATTCAGCTGTATTTCAAGTAGCATGTTTCCAAATCATAATTGCACCGTATGCATGTTTTAGTGAGGTAGATGGTTTCTTACTAAGCTCTCAAGCTTACAGATACTTTTTCCTTATACTGCAGATAAAGGTAAAGGAAAAATGGACTAGTGGGGGGCTGGAGGTCAATGCAACGATGAAGATGTGTGTGGATGGAGCTTGGAATAAAGACCTTGGGAGAAATAGAACATTTAAGAACTTAGCATTTCTTTTTATGGTCTTTTTGTTGTCTAGTCGTCTAAATGCATGGAACTATAGAAAACCTGCTTAGGTTGTTAGTGATCATGGTTGGAATGTTAGTTGTTTGCAATTAGAATGTTTTCCAGTTGTTTTAGAACTTGTATGGGTGATTGAGGCACGAAAAAGTGCTGAAATCAGGCTTCTGGTACAAAATCAGAACCCCAATCGATCGGCCGATCGATTGGAGGCTTCTCAATCGATCAGCCGATCGATTGAGAAGTTCGTACAGCGAACAGTAGGCCTCTGGATCGATCAGCCGATCGATCAAGCAAATTCTGTCGCAAACAGAAGGCTCTGGGATCGATCACTGGATTGATTGGTTAGTCTGGATCGATCAGCCGATCGATCCAGAATGTTGCCCTGAGCATAGTAGCGTGCTGGATCGATCACTGGATTGATCCAACCTAAGTCCCACCCACAGTAGCCTGTTGAATCGATCACCGAATCGATTCGACCCTTCCAATCGATCTGTGGATCGATTGGGAGGCCTGAAATCAGTCGGGAAACCTTTAGTCCAGCTCCTTGACCATGACGGATGTAAAATATCTTATGAATAGCTTAGATTACACCCTCTAGCACATATAGAATAAAGAAATGATGATAGTTTAGCAAAATTTTATTTAGTACAGCTTCCGCACCTAGATTTAATGATGGTCAGGGAATAGTTTAGCACAGCATAATGTGATGGTCCGGCCTTACAGCTTAGTTAGTAGAAGGCGGGTCGTTACATGTGATGAATCCTACTCCAAGGCTCGCGATCGTTGATCACTTTCATTGGGCAATCACTATAAGTTCGAGAAATCTCTTTTACATATATACAAATACAAGTACTAGAATTTAATATAATGTTTACCAATAATAAAGAATAGTGGCAGTTCATGATTGTCAGAGTAGCACAGAAGAGAGCTGGAGTTATTTGTTATTGATCTCAGAATAATTGTTGAAGCAACTAGTCTAGCCCTCGTTATATAGCTGACTCAAGCCTAATCCAAATCCACTTATCTTGGGATCAGATTTGACTTCGACGCTGATCGGTCGATCGATCCAGGTGTTCGGTTGATCGAACCTACTAAACATGCCTAACTTCGCATCCAGATTCTGCTACTTGGATAAGAGTCTTCATTCGTCAATTGATCCCGCAGTTAGGTCGATTGATCCACTGATGATCTCTGACTTATCTAATTCGATCAACCCAATCTGAAGCTAATCCACCGTTCTATCAACTAAACCTCTCTGTTCGATCGGTCGATCCCTTGGTCAACACTTCACCATGAGATGGAATCTGATTTATTCACTTTAGTGGTTCGATTGACCAATTTGGACGTTCGATCGACCGAACAAGGCTAAATCTAACCCTGTAAAATTGTTAATTTCCTACAAAATAGAGTTAGACTTAAAGACAAATAACATGTAAATACATAACTTGACAGCTTTCGGACTTTCCGGTTCTAACTTTTGGATTTCAGACGCTTATTGTTCCCTTTTTAGGTAACGTGTCCTCACCTCCTTCTCTCAGGAGAGTTTACCTTTTTCCAGACCGGTCCTCCAGACTGACTGGACTTTTGCTCAGTATCCGAGACTTCAGGTCTTCATGCTGAATGCCCACTCCACGATCCGTCCAAACTTTCACCTAGTCCGTGACCAGCAAGATTTTCACCTAGAGTCCCTGACTCTAGGATTTCTCCCAAAGTGCTCGACCCACCAAGACTTCATCAAATCCCCCGGATCAAGACTTCGTGCCTAAATATAGCTAGGACTTTCCTTTACCTAGGGTTACCTCCCCTTATGACCTAGTTACCTCCCCCTAGGGTTTTTCACCTGCCTTGAATCCACTAGGACTTTTACATAAGAACACTTAGGACTTTCCTACCAGCTCATTCACACTTGTTATATAACAAGGCAACATAACTTTGAACCATTTTCCATAATCAAAACTTAGGTTCAATCGTTTGGTGCTCCTTGCACCAATAAGGGGCCCCTAGTTGCAAGGGGTATCCCTTCAATTGGACTCTCTATGTTACCTCTTTTACTTATTAACATTATAGTACGAATGGTATAAACACTCCTGTGTAACTATCATAGGGTCATACCGGTAATTTGGTTTGAATCTCTACAAGATCATAAACATGGAGGGTAAGGAGATGAACAATATATAGGGATAGTCATTATAGTGAAATCGAAATCCTAAAATCTATAAGGATCTTATGCGAAAGACAACATATAGTGCAGTAGAAAAATTATCCCTCTAAAGATCCATGTGAATATAGTATACTCATTCTTGCTACTCTATCAGATAGAATAGTTATCTTTGTTGTATGAATGGTATTCTCGACAACAACTTTGATTCTTTGGTATATCTCAACATGATCAGAACGTCTGTTCCCCCACGACATCCTCACGAACACGTTCCATGTTCATCACATGAACCTAGATTTAGGGAAGAACCACCTTCTTTGTTCTAGCAAGTTTGGATGGTTCGGTCAAGAGAAGAGGAGGAAGAAGACAAGAAAACTCTTACACAAAAATGCAATCCATAAGGCCTTTTGTACTTATCCAATAAATACAAAAGGTTTTTATTGTTTGGTCTTCTTTTCTTTAATGCTCCATTAAGCTCTTTAATGGACATTAATCCGTAGTGGTTGAGTCTAATCCATTGAATCTAATTCAGATTTCACTCAATCCAATGATCCAATGGTTGGATTCACTTGAGTCTAATTCAACTCAATCTAATAATCCAATGGTTGGATTCACTTGATTCTAATTTGGATTAAACTTAACCTTGTAATCTTGGGGTCAATCATATTTTAGTTAAACTAAAATAAGCCCATCTCTAAATCAACATGTTCTTTTTTTGAGATGCAATAGGTTCTCATAATATTTGCAATGTATCTAAAACTATTTTAGATACATAAGTAATGAGTGACATCTAGCAATGCATCATTGTTACCCAAGTGACAAGAATGTAGAGATCTGACCTAACCTTTCTATATCTATTATCTTATATGACTTGGTCCTTCTATTCTCACTATCTAAATTGATCAATGATGTATAGATCGTGTTTAAAGGCGCTAAAATTTCGTTCTGTTTAAATTTCCTTGTACAAAAATTATACAAGTACAGAACTATTCCTAGCAACTCGCATGTTTGATCAGATATGTGTTTGATCAATCAAGCAAGTTCTTGATGGATCAAAGCACACCTTGATCGAAGTACAAGATCGCTGGCCTCTTGTGTTGGTATTCAAAATCAATACAAAGAAAACTTAAACTAATTACACAATGGAATTAAAGAACTAGTCGTACCTTTCCTTTGTAGCTAAAGACCTCTTGATCATCTATCATATTCTTCTCCTCTTCTTGGACGTCGTGTGGGTGACGATCTACCAAGACAACAACCACCCTTCCACTCTTTGTTTCCAAATCTCCAACCACCAAGAGAAGCTCTAGGATGAAGCACCTTCTTCTCTTCTTCCTTCTCCTCTTCTTCTTCTTCTCCAAGCCGCCAGCTACCAAGGGATCTAGGATGGGGCGCCGACCCTTAAGTAAGGGAAGAGGACCGCTAGCCCTTAGAAAGGGAAGAGGGGCGCCGACCCTAAGCAAGGAGGAGGGGAGGGGCACTGGCTCTAGCAAGGGAAGAAGGGGCGCTGACCACAAGGAGGAGAAGAGAAATTATGAAAAATTAGGTTTTAGGGGGCACCACTTACTCCTTCTTATAGCCTTGCCATCGGCCCTAGGAAGGTAGAGAAAATCAAACCAAAACTAAGTTGTGGATGGGTGGATGCTAGACTTTATATAGAGGCTACAACATGGACCTAGATGAGGAATTGGTTTAGGCCTTCTGATGGGCTTGGGCTTCCTGTGTTCAACCCGAACACCCAACTCAAGTCCATCAATAATAACCCATACCACTAAACGGTTATCATTGAACTACCGCACCAATCTCATATTATAATATGGGCTCCTTCTGCTGGCGCGACTTGGAATTCCGTTCTGTTTCCCCTGTACAAAAATTTGTACAAGTACAGAACTTTTCCTAGCAACCCATGTGTTCTACAAAAGTTAAACTTAGATTGCAAATGAAACTTAACATTATTAATCCAAGTTTAACTCATGCGTTCTTCAGAAGTTAAATCATATTACAGAAGTTGATTAAATATCTATTTCAAAGATTGGCTTGCAGGTCGTTGGCGAGGCACTCGACCTTCTTGGTTATGGGATCATCCACCACTTCCTAGACAAATCCTTTCAAAGAAATTGAATATTTAAACTCCTTACAGTAAACCCTAGGTTTAACTACAGAGAACTCAATTGAAGCACAAAATCGATAGCCTCTTGTGTTGGTATTTCAGGATCCATACAAAGAAAAACTAAACTAGTTTTGCTGCGGAATAAAGAACTAGTTGTAACTTTCTTTGTAGACAAAGACCTCTTGATCTTCTGTTGTATTCCTCTCCCCCTCTTGGACATCGTGTGTGCGACGATCTACCAAGACAACACCACCCTAACCACTTCTATGCCTCCAAGACTTTCAGCCACCAAGGGATGCTAGAATAGGGAGCCTCCTTCTCTTCTTCTTCTTCTTCTCTAAGAAACCGACCACAAGGAGGTGAAGCCTTGATGTGCTGCCGGCCTTAAGGGAAGAAAGTAAAGGGAAAAGAGGAGAAAGGGGGCCGGCCACCAAGGAAAATAGAAGAGGGAACTTTAGGTTGTGTTACACCATAAGGCACCATCTACCTCTCTTTTATAATCCTTGGTGAATGCTAAAAAGGAAAGTTTTAAACATAATTAAAACTTCCTTTTAATTCCAATCATGGTCGGCCATAGCTTGGGCAATAAAAAAGGAAAAACTTTAAAATTAAAATCTCTCTTTTAAATCCCTTTGTCGATAGCTATAAAAGGAAAGATTTTAAAATTAAAATTTCTCTTTTAATTCCCTTTGTGGATGGCTATAAAAGGAAAGTTTTAAAATTAAAATCTCTCTTTTACATAATTGTAGATGACTACAAAAAGGAAAGATTTTAAAATTAAAATCTCTCTTTTAATTCCTTGTGGATGACTATAAAAGGAAAGTTTTAAAATTAAAATCTCTCTTTTAAGCAATTGTAGATAACTATAAAAAGAAAAGATTTTAAAATTAAAATTATCTTTTAATTCCTTGTGGTCGGCCCCATGCTTGGGCACTAAGCAAGGCTTGGCCGGCCACCCCTTGGGCTCCAAGCAAAGCTTGGCCGACCCCTTGCTTGGGCACCAAGTAAGGATGTGGCCGGCCCATTACTTGGGTAAGAAGTGGGGCTTGGGTGGATGCGAGGCTTTATACATAGAGGCTACAATAGGGACCTAGAGGAGGAATTGGTTATGGTCTCCTGATGAGCTTGAGCTTCCTATGTTCGACCCGAACACCCAACTTAAGTTCATCAATAATAACTCATACCACTAAAGAGTTATTATTGAACTACCCACACTAATCCCATATTACATCATGGGCTCGTTCTTATCATGAGTGTGTTAATCTCCCTGTGTTTAAGATATCGAAGGTCCATTAATTAAATGAGTTACTCACAATTCATTTAATTAACATCTAGCTCTGAGAGTAGTACCACTCAACTTCATTGTCATGTTGGAACTAAGTCCACCTGTAGGGTTTACATGACAATCCTTATGAGCTCCTCAAGGGGACATCATCAACCTAGATAACTAGGACATAGTTCCTTTTATAATAAACAACACACCATATAAATAATACTATCGTCCAACTCATCGGGCCTATTGATTTAACTAATAAGTCTCACCCATTGATAAGTTAAAGAAATAAATACTAAGTATACGTGCTTGTTATTATATCGGGATTAAGAGGACGCACATCCATAATAACAAAGGTTCTATTATTTTATGTAGTCAGTATAAATCGAACAACCTCAAACGATCCTGCTCAATACACACATAGTGTAATAGTGTAATTTTATAATCAAGATAAACTAATACCAAATTACACTACAATCATTCAATGGTTTGTCCCAATCCATGTTGGTTTTGAGCTTCTATTTATAATCTATAAGAAACTGATAACATGATCTTCTATACAACACCACACACCATGTTATCTATAATATAAATTAAATGGACAACTATATTTAACTAAATGCAGACATTTGACCAATGTGATTCTCACTTCAAAATAAATGTTTATACAAAAAGCTAGGTTTTTATATACCTTCTTATCATGAGTGTGTTAATCTTCCTGTGTTTAAGATATCGTATGTCCGTTAATTAAATGAGTTACTAACAACTCAATTAATTAACATTTGATTCCAAGAGTAGTACCACTCAACTTTATTATCATGTCGGACTAAGTCCACCTATAAGGTTTACATAATAATCCTTATGAGTTCCTCAAGGGGGCATCATCAACCTAAATAATTAGGACACAGATTCCTTTTATAATCAACAACACACCAAATAAACAGTTCTATTTCCCAACTCATCGAGCCTATTGATTTAATGAATAAATCTCATCCATTGATAAGTTAAAGAAATAAATACTAAGTATACGTGCTTGTTATTATATAGGGACTAAGAGAACGCACATCCATAATTACAGAGGTTCTGTTCTTTTTTATAGTAAGTACAAATCGAATAACCTCAAACGGTCCTGCTCAATATACACATAGTGTACTAGTATAATTTTATAGCCAAGATAGACTAATATCAAATTACACTACAACCATTCCAATAGTTTATCCCAATCCATCTTGCTTGTGAGCTACTATTTATAATTTATAATGAACCGATAACATGATCTTCTGTGTGACACCACACATCATGTTATCTACAATATAAATTAAATGGACAACTGCATTCACATATATATAAATATAATATGCAAACATTTGACCAAATTGATTCTCATTTCAAAATATTTCAAAACATATGTTCATACAAAAGCTAGGCTTATAATATGCATCCCAACAATCTCCCACTTATACTAAAAGACTATGCTGCCACAAAATTTGCAATACATCTTATTCCCATCCCCTCAACATGCCTATTAAAAGCTCTCGTCGGAAGGGTCTTAGTGAAAAGATTTGTCAGGTTATTTGCTGATGTAATTTTGGCGACAACAACCTCTCCTTGTTTTACGATGTCTCGTATCAGGTGGTACTTGTACTCAATGTGTTTACTTGCTTTATGGGCTCATGGTTCCATCGGGTTTGCTACTGCACCATTGTTATTACAATAAATTGTGATAACTTTGGTCAAACCAGGAATTACATATAAGTCCATCAAGAAGTTTATGAGCCATACAGCTTCTTTGGCTGCCTCAAAGGCTGCCACATACTCAGCTTCCATGGTGGAGTCTGAAACATATTTAGGCTTAACACTCCTCCATGCTATAGCTCCACCTCCTAAAGTAAACACATACCCCGAGGTTTTTACCACTGTCCCTATCTGATTGGAAATCTGAATTTGTGTAACCCACAGGGAGCAAATCATTTGCCTGGTAAACCAGCATATAATCTCTAGTCCTTTTCAGGTACTTTAATATATACTTTAAGACATTTCAATGTCCCTGTCCTGGGTTACTTTGATATCTGCTAACCATGCCCACGGCAAAATAAATATCCGATCTCGTACATAGCATCGCATACATTAGGCTTCCTACAGCCGAAGCATAGGGAACTACCTTCATCTCCTCTATCTCCTTTGATGTCTTAAGACACATCTCTTTAGATAAAGGTACTCCATGCCGAAAAGGTAGAAAACCTTTCTTGGAGTTTTGCAAGCTAAAACGAGCTAGGATAGTATCGATGTATGAAGCTTGGGATAAACACAACATTCTTTTCTTATGATCCCTTATTACATTAATCCCAAGAATATGTTCACATTCTCCCAAGTCCTTCATATCAAACTGCTTGGACATTCATACCCTTACATTTGACAACACTTTGACATTGTTGCCAATGAGCAAAATGTCATCTACATATAGTACAAGAAATACCCCCACGTTTTCGTCACTTTTCTTATATACACAAGACTCATCCGGACACTGAATGAATCCATAAGATTGGATCACCTCATCAAACCAGGTGTTCCAAGATCTTGATACTTGCTTTAGTCCATAAATGGACCGATTAAGCTTACATACAAGATGCTCTTTCCCTTCACAATGAATCCCTCTGGTTGCTTCTGTTGGTGTGGGAAGCATCCGACGATCGAACCTATGTTTTGATAATGGCAAAGAGATTCAAAGTTAAGGTTAATTGTTATCTAACATATATGAATGAGTTTACAGGAAAGTCCTAACTGTGGTTAGGCATGTGGAAAACTGTAACGACCCGCCTCCTACTGGCTAGGTTGCGAGGCCGGACCGTCGCATTATGCTGTGCTAAGCTATATTATAAGGTGCGGAAACGTGAACTAATTTAAAATCTACTAAACCCATGCCAATTACTACTAAATCTGAACTGATGCTTAAAGATACCTTTTTAAATGTTGTACCTTTTACTCCAAAGAGAAGATCTAGCCTTCACATGTGTTTATGGACTGAACTTAAGTGTTTCCAGTTGAAACAGGCATTTCAATTGATTAGCTGATCGATTGGGATGTTCGGATCGATTCACTGATCGATCCAGCATGCTACTGTATAAGAAAACTTTGATTGGATCGATCGGTTGATCGATCCAGACTTGTTGATCGATTCGGCTCGCTACTGTGCACGGGGTAAATTCTGGATCGATCGGCTGATCGATCCAGGCTTGCTAATCGATCCAAGGATCGATTCCAAGGCTCTCTGTTCACGAGACTAATTC
This sequence comes from Zingiber officinale, assembly GCF_018446385.1. NCBI lineage: Eukaryota > Viridiplantae > Streptophyta > Magnoliopsida > Zingiberales > Zingiberaceae > Zingiber > Zingiber officinale. Next base: position 41,565,373 of record NC_055994.1, read on the forward strand.
CCCGATCGATCCAGTGATCGATTCCAGAGCTTACTGTTCACGAAATCAAGCTCCCCAATCGATCAGCTAATCGATTGGGGGCCTCCAATCGATCGGCTGATCGATTGGGGTTTCTGATTGTGCAGCTGAGTTCTGATTTCAGCACTGTTTCATCCCCAAATCACATATACAAGTTCTAAAATGGTTGGGAAACATTCTAACATCAAGTATCTAGTATTCTAAGCTTGGCCTAGTGCATAATTCACTAGATAATGGCATTTAAACATACTTAAGGGGGAACAAATAAAATGCTAAAGAGTTCTAATGCTTAAAACAAAACTTGCTAGATCCCTAAGATCTTTATTCCAAGTTCCACCGACACACATCTTCATCGCATTGTCCTCCAGTCTCCCCTAGTCCATCTTTCCTTTACCTTTATCTGCAGTATAAGGAAAAGAGTATCTGTAAGCCTGGGAGCTTAGTAAGAAATCATCTACCTCACAAAACATGCATACGATGCAATTTATGTTTTAAAACATGCTATTTGAAATACATGCTGAACATGGCTAACTATGGATTCTAAAACATGGCATAAACACATACGGTACATGTCAATCATAGCTAAGCCTAAAAACCATCATGTGGATCTATAAGAACTAAACTGAAATAAAACTGAACTGAACTAATGCTAACTGATGCTAAGCTATACTATTTTCACATAACATATTTCATGAGGTTTTTGAAAAACTATTTATCATAGATAGATGAAAATAGATAATCATACTGATGATTGGCCTGACAACTGTACTTGCTGTGCGCGCATCCCTAACTAGACCCGAGGTAGCAAATCCCAAATCTAGTAGGGTTACTAGGTTATCTAAACCTAGGGACGACTATGGGAGTCCAACCCAATGGACATCTAGTCTTGTACAGTGTCACTGCTAAAAGTAAAATACTGTTTTATAACTGAATTATCTTATCTTGCTATTTCTAGGTTATCTGAACCTAGAGCTAGGTTATCTGAACCTAGAGGCGACTGTGGGAGCCCACCCATTAGACCGTAGTCCCATATAAGCTGTAGCAAGACTAAATATGCTATTCTAAATGCGTCTATTGCATTTACTGATCTATTAAAATGCCTACTGTCGCATTTTACTGAGCTAAACATTTTATCAAGCACTTGGTGTGCACTAGAACACACCCTACGTACTGAAAATCTGCATACTACTAAACTAATGTATAAAACACATGAATAGCTACTTATACTACAGGTGAGGGGTTTCTTACCTCCTGCGCTAGATTTCCTTACAATCCAATCGTTAGGTTTTCCGGAAAGACAATCTTCTCAACGATCTTCCTACGTCTTTGTGTTCTTCTCACTGAGGGGAGCGTCCTCGTACCGAAGTTGTCGCCGGAAAGTGCTCCTATAGCCCTTGGGACGGAACCCTAGCCCCCTTTGGCTTGGTGCGCCGAGAGAAGAAGAGAAAGGAGAGGGGCGGCGTGTAAGGTTTTGAGGGAGAGGAGGGTTACGTTAAAAAAATAACTCTTCACTTAATTTTTCCCTATTTATATTAAGTGGTTAATTCGCCCAACTTAAATATAAATATAATTGATTCCCTCTTCTTTCAGCACGGCCTTGCTGGGTTCACTTGGTTACTAGAGTTTACCATAAGTTGTAGGACCCAATAGGTCTCGAGTTCAATTCCCGCGTAGGCTATTTTACGATTCTATTTATTTTTGCTATCTCCGCTACTCTAAAAATTTTGTAAAAATATCCTAAAATTCCAGAAAAATACTAGGATATTTCTAATAATTATTTTGAGAATTTTCGGGCGTTACAATCCCCCATACCTTATAAAAAGTTTATCCTCAAACTTAGAATAACTCTGGGTACTTCTGTCTCATACTGGCTTCCGTCTCCCAAGTTGCCTCTTCTGTTGTGTGATTTTGCCAAATAACTTTTACTAATGGTACTTCCTTGTTCCGCAATTTCTTAACTGCCCGGTCTATTATCTGAATAGACCGACTGTCATAGCTGAGGTCTTCGCGGACTTGTACCGACTGGGGCTCAATCACCTGGGTGGCATCTGGGATATGCTTCTTCAGCATGGAGACATGAAATACATTGTGGATAGCTGACATCTCCTGGGATAGCTCTAGCTCGTATGCTACCTTGCCCACTCTTCTAGTGATAAGGTATGGTCCCACATATCTGGGACTTAATTTTTCCTTCTTCCCAAAATGCATTACTCCCTTCATGGGATCTACTCTGAGGAACACTGAATCCCCAACTGAAAACTCTAAAGGTCTGCGCCGTGTATCAGCATAGCTTTTCTGGTGGCTCTGGGTTATCTCTATCCTCTGGCAGATCTGCTGTATAGCTGCTGTGGTGTCTGCTCCTAGATCTGTCTGAAGTTCTAGTTCGTTCTGTTCACCACTCTCATACCAGCAGATTGGAGATCTACACCTCCGCCCATAGAGAGCCTCGTAGGGTGCCATACTAATAGTGGCCTGATAACTGTTGTTGTATGCAAATTCTGCTAAACTCAGATATTTGCACCAATTTCCCTTGAAGTCTAGGGCACATGCTCGGAGCATATCTTCGAGTACCTGATTTACTCGCTCCGTCTGACCATCTGTCTTAGGATGGAAAGCTGTGCTAAATTTCAACTTAGTGCCCAATGCTGACTGTACACACTCCCAAAAGTGTGATGTGAATCTACTGTCTCTGTCTGAAATAATGGTCCGTGGGACTCCATGCAGTCTGACAATCTCCTTGAGATACAACTGAGCTAGCTGCTCCATGGAGTAGGTTATCCTGATGGCTGAGAAGTGGGATGATTTAGTCAATCTGTCGACTATCACCCAGATGGTATCAAAACCATTCGTGGTTCTGGGTAGTCCCACTATGAAATCTATAGAAATGTCTTCCCACTTCCATTCTAGGATCTGGATAGGCTGCAGAACTCCTCCTGGTCTCTGGTGTTCTGCCTTGACTCTCTGGCAAGTCAGACAGGTACTAACATATCTAGCGATGTCCCTTTTCATCCCAGGCCACCAAAAATATTTCTTTAGGTCCTGGTACATCTTGGTGGAACCCGGATGCATCGCATAAGGAGTCCTGTGAGCCTCGTCTAAGATCTTCCTCCGTAGTTCCTCCTGATCTGGAACACAGAGTCTATCACCAAAATACAACACTCCGCTAGCTGACACTCTAAACTCTCCACTTTCTGATTCTGCTTGTCCTTACTTGATTTTCTGAATTTCAGGATCCTGTCCCTGAGCTGTCTGGATGTCACCAAGCAAGGTGGATTCTAATGTCATAGTAGAGAGCTGTCCCATTATAAGTTCGAGGCTGAAATCTGTGATCTCCTTCTGTAGGGGTGGTGACATGGCTGCTAGTGATAGTAAGGTGGCGCTGGACTTCCTGCTAAGTGCGTCTGCCACCTTATTAGCTTTTCCTGGATGATAGAAGATGTCTACATCATAATCTTTGACCAGTTCGAGCCATCTACGCTGTCGCATATTCAGATCCTTCTGAGTAAAGAAGTACTTCAAGATCTGGTGATCTGTATACACTCTACGCTGAGCTCCATACAGGTAATGTCTCCAAATTTTGAGGCGAACACGACTGCTGCAAGCTCGAGGTCATGAGTAGGGTAGTTCCTCTCATAATCCTTGAGTTGTCTGGAGGCATAGGCGATCACCTTACCTTCTTGCATCAGTTCTGCTCCTAGTCCCAATTTAGAGGCATCACTATAAATGTCAAAACTGTCTGTGTTTTCTGGTAGAGCTAGAATAGGAGCACTAGTCAATCTCCTCTTTAGCTCACTGAAGCTATTCTCACAGTCCTCTGTCCATTGAAATTTTCTATTTTTTCTGGTAAGAGCTGTCAGTGGGGAGGCTATCCTGGAGAAGTCCTCTACAAATTTTCGATAATAACCTGCTAATCCCAGAAAGCTTCTGATTTCACTGGCGTTCTTGTGTCTTTTCCATTTACTCATAGTTTCTATCTTACTGGGGTCTACCATAACACCATCCTTGGAGATGATGTGACCCAAAAAGGCTACCTGATCTAGCCAGAATTCACACTTTGTAAACTTGGCATACAACTGATTCTGCTGAAGAGTCTGCAATACTATCTTCAGGTGCTCTGCGTGTTCTTCCTGAGTTCTGGAATAGATAAGAATATCATCAATGAACACATAACAAACCTATCTAAGTATTATCTGAATACCCTGTTCATGAGGTCCATGAAAGTAGCTAGAGCATTTGTCACACCAAAGGGCATGACTACGAACTCATAATGTCCATATCTGGTCCTGAAAGCCATCTTGGGTATATCACCTTCTTTGACTTTAACCTGGTGATATCCCGATCTGAGATCTATCTTAGAGAACATTGCTGCTCCCTTTAGCTGATCAAACAGGTCATCTATTCTGGGAAGAGGATATCTGTTCTTAATCGTGACTTGATTTAGTGCTCTGTAATCTATACACAAGCGCATGCTCCCGTCCTTCTTCTTCATGAACAATACAGGCGCTCCCCAGGGTGAGTGACTAGGACGTATGAAGCCCTTGTCAAGCAGCTCCTTCAATTGCTCATGAAGTTCTTTCAGTTCGGCCGGAGCCATGCGATAGGGTGCTTTGGAGATGGGATTTGTACCGGGAATGAGTTCTATCTCAAATTCTATCTCCCAATCTGGTGCTAAGCCTAGTAACTCTTCAGGAAAGACTGCTGGGTAGTCACATACAACTCGGACCCCTTCTAGCTTTTGGTCCTTGTCCTGACTGGTATTGACTACATGCGCTAAAAATCCCGTACATCCTGAATCTAGCAATTTCTGTGCTTTCAGAGCTGAGAGAAATTTCTTAGCTCTTCTCTTTGATTCTCCGCTGTACTCAAATTGTACTCCTGCTTTAGGTTGGAATATAACTTTCTGTTTATGGTACTCTATGGAGGCGCCGTACTTCGTCAGAAAGTCCATTCCCAAGATAATGTCGTAGTCGACCATATCTAATATTATCATATCACCAAAAAGCTCTCTGTCTGCTATGATGATCGGCACTGCTCGGAGCCAGTGCGTGGACGCCATAATCTCTCCCGAAGGTAGCGTTGTCAAAAATTGGCTACTGAGTACCTCTGGAGGTATTGCCAACTTTTCGGTGAATGCTCTGGATATATATGAATGGGTTGCCCCAGTATCGAATAAGACAGTTGCACTTTGCTGTAAAATACTAATATGACTTGTAACAACTGTTGAGGCATTCGCTACGTCATCTCTGGTCAGTGAGTAGATCCTCGCATTCGTCGTGGCTGAGGGGGCTTCTAATCTGCCCTGGCTGATGTGTGGACCGTCTAAAGACGCCTGCATCTGATGCAACTGTGCTGGCTTGACTTCGTACTGAATCGGCTGTGGTGGAGGAAAGCTAGTCTTGTTTGGGCATTGTTTAGCCATATGCCCTTCCTGACCACATTCGAAACATCCTCGAGTGCCCTTGCGACAAACTCCTGGGTGAAGTTTTCCACAAGTGGAACACTTGGGATAACTGGGTTGTTTACTAGCTGGTCCTCCTTTTGGGTAATTCCCTAGTTTGCGCTTGTTGCTGGAGTTCCCTTTCCAGTTAGAGCCATGGGAGCTGTGGCCCTGGTGTTTCTGAGTACCTGAGCCTCCCTGACCCTTGGACTCTGAGAAGACTTGCTTCTGCTGTCTGATATTGTTCTGGTAGTGCTTGGTGGTCAGAGCGCTGCTTACTAGTTCTTCAGTGGTTGACAGGCAGAAAGAGGTGCATTTCACTTTCTCATGCTCTGGCCAATCCAGAAGCTCTATCGTACTTTCTAGTGTTTTGAACCAGGCTTGAGCATCCCATGGTTCACTGGTGCCTATGAAATTCTCTGGCTTAATTTTCTGCCACTGGATCAGATAAGCTTCCCTCCTTGCCCTTGCTGCTCGAGCTACTGGTGCTGTAGGTTGGACTGGTGGAACCGCTATTACTGCTGGGGTTGCCAAATTGGGTTCTGGGGTGACAGTGGGAGTGTTCTGCTGACTAGCCCTTAAGGTGGCTATCTCCTGCTGTTGTTCAGCTAGCTGCTTCTATAATTGAGCAACTACTGCGGTAAGGTCTGGGGGAGGCACTGAGCTGCCTGCCTCATGCTGGGGCTCAGTAGCTGGTGTCTTTCTAGCTGGACGTCCTCGTACCATTTTCTAAAGAGATAGAGGGCATACATGACTAAGGTAATCATGTTTATATAACTACTACCACTATCATGTTAGGTACTATCATCAATTAACATGATACAGTATCTATAAACATGAAAGAAAGAACATAATAAAGTGAGAGACATTTCTTACTTGGAAGCTGCAAGTTTAATGCTGAAGTGTATGTAGGAAGTATGGAACCATTTGCTCTGATACCACTCTGTAGCGGCCCGCCTCCTACAGGCTAGGCTGCGAGGCCGGACCGTCACATTATGCTGTGCTAAGCTATATTATAAAGTGCAGAAACGTGAACTAATTTAAAATTTACTAAACTCATGCCAATTACTACTAAATCTGAACTGATGCTTAAAGATACCTTTTTAAATGTTGTACCTTTTACTCCAAAGAGAAGATCTATCCTTCACATGTGTTTAAGGACTGAACTTAAGTGTTTCCAGCTGGAACAGGCATTTCAATCGATCGGCTGATCGATTGGGATGTTCGGATCGATTCACTGATCGATCTAGCATGCTACTGTATATGAAAACTTTGATTGGATCGATCGGTTGATCGATCCAGACTTGTTGACCGATCCATTGATCGATTCAGCTCGCTACTATGCACGGGGAAAATTCTGGATTGATCGGCTGATCGATCCAGGCTTGCTAATCGATCCAAGGATCGATTCCAAGGCTCTCTGTTCACGAGGCTAATTCCCCGATCGATCCAGTGATCAATTCCAGAGCTTACTGTTCGTGAAATCAAGCTCCCCAATCGATCAACTGATCGATTGGGGGCCTCTAATCGTTCGATTGATCGATTGGGGTTTCTGATTTTGCAGCTGAGTTCTGATTTCAGCACTGTTTCGTGCCCAAATCACATATACAAGTTCTAAAATGGTTGGGAAACATTCTAACATCAAGTATCTAGTATTCTAAGCTTGGCCTAGTGCATAATTCACTAGATAATGGAATTTAAACATACTTAAGTGCGGAACAAATAAAATGCTAAAGAGTTCTAATGCTTAAAACAAAACTTGCTAGATCCCTAAGATCTTTATTCCAAGTTCCACCAACACACATCTTCATCGCATTGTCCTCCAGCTTCCCCTAGTCCATCTTTCCTTTACCTTTATCTGCAGTATAAGGAAAAGAGTATCTGTAAGCCTGGGAGCTTAGTAAGAAATCATCTACCTCACAAAACATGCATACAATGCAATTTATGTTTTAAAACATGCTATTTGAAATATGTGCTGAACATTGCTAAACATGGATTCTAAAACATGACATAATCACATATGAAACATGGCAATCGTAGCTAAGCATAAAACCATCATGTGGATCCATAAGAACTAAACCGAAATAAAAGCTAAGCTACACTATTGCTAACTGATGGTGGGTCCGACAACTGTACTTGCTGTGCGCACATCCCTAACTAGACCCGAGGTAGCAAATCCCAAATCTAGTAGGGTTACTAGGTTATCTAAACCTAGGGACGACTATGGGAGTCCAACCCAATGGACATCTAGTCCAGTACAGTGCCACTGCTAAAAGTAAAATATTGTTTTATAACTGAATTATCTTATCTTGTTATTTCCAGGTTATCTGAACCTAGAGCTAGGTTATCTGAACCTAGAGGCGACTGTGGGAGCCCACCCATTGGATCGTAGTCCCATATAAGCTGTAGCAAGACTAGATATTCTATTCTAAATGCGTCTACTGCATTTACTGATCTATTAAAATGCCTACTGTCGCATTTTACTGAGCTAAACATTTTATCAAGCACTTGGTGTGCACTAAAACACACCCTACGTACTGAAAATCTGCATACTACTAAACTAATGTATAAAACACACGAATAGCTACTTATACTGCAGGTGAGGGGTTTCTTACCTCCTGCGCTAGATTTCCGTACAATCCAATCGTTAGGTTTTCCGGAAAGACGATCTTCTCGACGATCTTCCTACGTCTTTGTGTTCTTCTCACCAAGGGGAGCGTCGTCGTACCGGAGTTGTCGCCGGAAAGTGCTCCTATAGCCCTTGGGACGGAACCCTAGCCCCCTTTGGCTTGGTGCCCTGAGAGAAGAAGGGAAAGGAGAGGGGCGGCGTGTAAGGTTTTGAGGGAGAGGAGGGTTACGTTAAAAAAATAACTTTTCACTTAATTTTTCCCTATTTATATTAAGTGGTTAATTCGCCCAACTTAAATATAAATATAATTGATTCCCTCTTCTTTCAGTACGGTCCTGCTGGGTTCACTTGGTTACTAGAGTTCACCATAAGTCGTAGGACCCAATAGGTCTCGGGTTCAATTCCCGTGTAGGCTATTTTACGATTCTATTTATTTTTGCTATCTCTGCTACTCTAAAAATTCTATAAAAATATCCTAAAATTCCAGAAAAATACTAGGATATTTCTAATAATTATTTTGAGAATTTTCAGGCATTTTCCTCGATTGAACAGTACCCAAGGCACCCTAATGGAGCTTAGAGGCGCCTTGGGTGCAAAGGATCAGAGGTGCATGCAGCGGAGAAGGAGGCGCCCTAATGGAGGCTTGAGGCACCTTGGACAGACTTGAAGGTGCCCTCAAGGAGCATGGAGGCGCCTTCAAATGGATGAGTGACGAAGACGGCTGACTCGGCGATTGGAGGCGCCCTCAAGGAGGTTAAGGAAGCCCTCAGTAGGCTATACAAGGAGGTCTCGACCAGCACTTGCATACAACGAATTCCAAGACATCTTTGAGCGGCGTACTGCTAACAAGACGATCCGGCTGAGCTACGACACGACCCCGATGACCTGAAGCTTCAAGATTGCTATTTTCATTGTCGGTATAATTGTTATTTCAATTTTAATATTGTACTCTAAAGTTGTAACCTTTTACACGATATAGTTGTTGCCCAAAGTAAACGCTCAACGAGCGTGGGCCATGGAGTAGGAGTCACCCTAGGCTTCGAACCAAGTAAATACTTTGCGTCTTTTTGTGTTTGTTTTCTTATTCCACTGCCTAACTCTCATCAGGTTTTCGAATACGATAAGTGAAAGCCACGAGCGCTATTCACCCCCCTCTAGAGCTTCAAGATCCAACAATTGGTATCAAACACATTTTTTTTCATTTTTCGTGCTAGATCTTCAATGGCTCTTCAAGAAGGCTATAGCACCGCTCGCTCATCGCTCTTCACCAGAGATGACTTCAGTTACTAGAAGGGCTGGATGGAGGCATACCTTCAGACTTACTTTAAAGTCTGGATGATCGTCAAAATCGGGCTCAAACTACCAACTGACGGCGCCAACAAATTGATATTGTACGAGAACTGGGACGCGACTCTGATCTAGAAAATAGAAGCCAATGGCAAAGCGACCTACACCCTCCAATGTGGATTAACGAAGGAGGAGTTGAACCACGTCGGCCCATTCTCGAGCGCCAAAGAACTGTGGGAGAAGCTGATCGAGTTGCACGAGGGCACGCTCGATATAAAGGTAAGTAAGAGGGATATTATTCTTAATAAACTATTTAATATTAAGTTGTAGGAAGGAGAAACACTAAGACAATTGCATGCACGCATCCAAGATCTCCTCAACAGTTTCTACGTAATCGTAGAAAATAAAGATATCATCAGGTATTCCCTAAATGCTTTTCTGAGGAATACCTTGTGGGCGTCCATGGTAGATGCTTACAAGGTATCCAAGGATCTCTCTTCAATTAAATTGGATGAGTTATTTTCATAATTTGAATTGCATGAACATATTAACTCACATGCGGTCGAGAATGGTATAGCTTTGGTTGCAGGTACAGGCAGTGCGCGCGAGTCAAAACCAAGACGCAGAACCGAACCGGAGTCAGAAGAAGAACCGGATTCAGACGACAAAGACGATGTTCTCACGGCCAAACTTATCAACCTGGTGAGGAAGCTCTACAAAAAGAAGAAAGGCTTCGACAAGAAGGATGTCAAAAGGGTAATCCAGTCCAAGAAGGCCCAACCAAACTCAAAGATGAAAGTCGAAGTCACCTGCTACGGATGCAACTAGAAGGGGTACATCAAGGCAAATTGTCCAAACCAGAATGGCGCGAAGAAACCAAGAAGGAAGAAGGCTCTGAAGGCAACCTGGGTCGAGTCCTCTTCAAAAGAGTCCGACGATAAAGAACTTGAACAGACGAGTTTCCTTACAATGATGGCTCGGGATCAAATCAACGAATCCGGAAGCGAGGATAGATTGAAGGCTGAGTCCGAGAGAAGCCACGGATCCATATCTATTTCCGAAGGGCCTAACCCCTTTGTAAGTATTTCTCGCTTATATAATTTAATTAATTATTTAATGCATAAATTAGCAAAATCTAATATTCGGATAAAGTTGCTTCAAAAGGAGGTAACATCCCTTAAAGAAGTGACTCACTCCGAATCCTTGACTGACCCGATTCAGACTCGAACCTCAACTCAAGTTCAAAAGCTTGAGGAAGAGAATTCCAGCCTGAAAACTCAAGTCAAGGATTTGAAGATAGCATTGGAACGGTTCACACTAGGGTCCAAGAATCTTGACTTGATTTTGGAAAAAAGAAGGTCGTATACAATTGATCCGGACTAGGGTTTAAAGCTAGAAGAAAATACCGATCTTATCTATCGCTTGTTAATAGACCGAATAGAAAGGTAGTCCAAGCATGGGTACCTAAGTCCAACTTGGTCAATCAAGTTGGATTTGGTCGATATTGGGTCCCCAAGGATCAAGTTCATTACCTTGATAGACCATATCGAGGCTATGATCCAGGGGGAGCCAATAGAAAAACTATCTTGATAATTAGATAAAATTGCTTGATGATTGTTTATTCCTTTTCTTTACAATATGCATATTTAGATTATGATAGATTAAGAACCTAGTCATAATTTACACTTGTCTAGTTAAACCTAGGGGTTTCAAAAAGGAAATTAAATATATTATTTCTTTGAAAGACTCTGTCTAGAAGTGATGGATGATCCCATACCCAAAAAGGCCTAGTGGCTAGCCACAGCCTGGGAGCCAATCTTTGAAATGTGTATTTAATTGACTAATTAGAAAACCTTAGTCTAACTCAAATGTAAATTAATCCGTAGAAATAATCTAAATTAATGATAAACATCTCACAAAACTACATAAGGTTCCCTAATTGATAACTTAGAATCAGGTGAGATGAATCTAGGATGAATTTAGTCTAAATTAATTTAACTTAATAATAAATCAACATTAATTAAATTAACTTAATCAACTAAATTAATTTAACTTAATAATAAATCAACTTTAATTAAATTAACTTAATCAACTAAATTAATTTAACTTAATAATAAATCAACTAAATAAATTTAACTTAATCAACTTTAATTAAATTAAATTAATCAACTTAAATTAAATTAACTTAATTAACTTTAATTAAATTAACTTAATTAATTTGAATATAACTTAATAAACCATCTCACAACCACCCAAAGGAATACCGTGCTTGATCATCTAGACTGGGTGAGATGGAACATTAAGGAGTTGATTTCAATCAAGTTATCTTCTAAATCCATTAAATTGACCCAAATCAAATAACTTTATGTAGGAACATAAAGATTTGGATCAATGGATGCTAGATAGTGGATGCTCCAGACACATGATTGGAGATAGATTGAAATTCACTAAGCCGAAACTCAAAGACCTATGGTCCGTCGCATTCGGCAATGACGGAATCCTTAAGGTAATCGGAATAGGTAATTGTTAGGACCGAAATGTAGCTAGAAGGGGGGGATATAGCTCATCGCATGCTCGTGGTCGGCGTTGCTTGTTTCTTCAAAGATGTGCAGTGGAAATATACAAGAAACAACACACACAATGCTAACAAGTAGATTCACTTGGTATCCACCTCCAAAGGAGGTGACTAGTCCAAGGATCCACACACTCACACACACCTCCACTAATAAACACTCCTTTTCGGTAACTACCGAAGGAGGAGAAGCCCTACAAGTTCACACTACAAGAAGAAAGGGAAAGGATACACAAATACAAGCAAAAGCTTACAATGAGTATAGAAAACCCTAACCCTAGCTTTCTTCCTCTTGCTGTAGATCCGCCTCTTGACTTGGAAAATCTCCAAGAACCTTCAATAACTGGCGATCTGAACTTTGTAGAGAAGCTCTATGAGGGCAGTGAAGATCTAAGATGAATCGGTGAAGCGCTCGGAAGAACTACTGAAGAAGACGCACGCCAACGGCCTTTATCTGTGCCAACGGTCGAATCCCGATCGATTGGATTGCTCCCAATCGATCGGGAAGGCTTTGGATCGATCAGCCGATCGATCCAGAGTGCCTCTGTGCTCTCAGGAATTGCCTGGATCGATCGGTTGATCGATCCAGGGCTTATCACGCAACATCGCTATCTCCTAATCGATCCACTGAACGATTGGGAGCTCTGGATCAATCGGTCGATCGATCCAGAGACGTTCTGTGCGCTCTGCGACTTGCCCACTCGAGGCTTGTCACGGGGACCTTCCTAATCGATCGGCCGATCGATTGGGCATCAGCCAATCAATCGGCTGATCGATCCAGAGATTGGTTTTTGCCCAAAACCAAATCCCAAGCCCCCAAACCAACATCTGGTCTATCCATGGCCTGTTGGTTCATCATGCCTAGCATCCGGTCACCCTTGACCTACTAGGACTCCCTCACCAAGTGTCTGGTTAATCTCTTTGACCCACTTGGACTTTTCTCCTTTTGCCAAGTATCCAGTCAATCCCTTTGACCTACTTGGACTTTCTAACACCAGATGTTTGATCAGCCTTGATCCATTTGGATTTCTCCCGTGTCTGGCTTCACTCACCAGGACTTCCCTTCTGCCTAGCTTCACTCACTAGGACTTCTCTTTTGCCTAGCTTCACTCACCATGTCTTTCACCTAGCTTCACTCACTAGGATTTTCTTCTGCCTGGCTTCACTCACCAGGACTTTCACCTAGCTTCACTCACTAGGACTTTCACTTAGCTTCACTCACTAGGATTTTCACCTGGCTTCACTCCCCAGGATTTTCCTTCTGCCTTGCTTCACTCACTAGGACTTCTCTTCTGCCTGGCTTCACTCACCAGGTCTTTCACCTAGCTTCACTCACTAGGTCTTTCACCTGGCTTCACTCACCAGGACTTTTACTCTGCCTAACATCTCAGTTATGACTTTCCAGTCAAGTATCTGGTCAACTTTGACCTACTTGACTCTTCTTCAATCAACCTGATAAGACCTTGATCAGAGGGGAATTGCACCAAACAATCCCCTCAAATGAACAACTGCACCTGCACTTGTCCATATCATCGAAGTCTTGTATTGTCAAACATCGAAACCCAAATCAAGACTCAAGCTTGGTCAACCAGGTCAACCTTGACCTGAGGGATATTGCACCAACAATCTCCCCCTTTTTAATGTTTGACAATACCTCATTTAAGTTAGGCTAATTACCATAGCCTCAACTTCCTTCATGCCACTAGGTAATGAAGGCGTAAGTTAAACCCTACATTCTCCCACTAAGAAGGCAAACTCCCTCTTATATAATGAAGGTCTAACTTAAACTCTACATTCTCCCACTAAGAAGGCAAACTCCCTCTTAGATAATGAAGGTCTAACTTAAACCCTACATTCTCCCCCTATTGGCACACATCAACAAATATTCCCCATCTTTGGGCACACATCAAAATAAACTCTTCCCCTAAAGAGTTACTCACCGTTGTTCACAACTTCACTCGTTGTGATCAACTCGATAATGAGAGTCCCATACCTTTCATTTTCCTTTAACCCTACATTCTTCCCCCAATGTAGGCAAATGCCCAACCTTGAGCATTTTTAACTTAAACAATGGAGTTATCCACTCTCCATTGTAAACAAATGCTCAACCTTGAGCATTTCTATGACAGAAGGTTAACCACCTTCCAAGGTGTATGAAAAATAATTTTCATATCCTTAAAGAGTAACTCCCCCTAAAGACATGCTTGTACCTTCTGTCATTTCACCAACAATGACTTGGAATCCCTAAACCTTTAGGAAACCCAAATTTAGAAGTTTTGAGGTTCAAAAATTCAATATTGAAACAAACCTCAACCTAAACTTCAATTTAGTCTTCCTCAACCAATCCATCCTTGTTTTCAACATGAAAACACCCTTTTTATGTATACAAATGTATTTTGATGGGTTTGGAATGGTTACCTAGACTAACCATGGTTCAAAAATGCTGAAATCAGGCTTTCCCAGCTAAAATCACCAGCTTCGATCGATTGGAGTTGGGTCCCAATCGATCGGACCATGCTGAATCGATCCACTGATCGATTCAGGAGGGCTGGATCGATCAGTGGATCGATCCAGGAAGCTTCTGTTCACGAGAAGCTTGCTCTCAATCGATATCCCGATCGATTAAGACCCTTCAATCGATTGAGGTCTGATAGTTGCTGAAATTTCATTTCAGTCAACTTCAGAAACCCCTAGAAAATTCTACAAAAATCCAAAAATCATTAAAATTTGTGTAGACATTATTTAGGGTATACTTTATCATGGAAAAATAGTTTTCTATGAAAATACATCATATTTTTCAAAGATTGACACAAACTTGAAAACTTGCAAAAGATTTAGTATTTTCTTCAAGTTTGTGTCTAACTATTCAATGGTGATTACTATCAAAAGATAGCCTTCACCAAGGTTTTCTAAAATCATTTTAAAAACATTTTCAAAACAAATATCCCACCATGTTCCTTGGGCTTAATGCACATGACTTGTACATTAGCTTTCCCAATGATCGGAAAAACACATAATTATGTGTTTTGATGAACTTAAAACTCAAAAGAATGCACTAAATCAACATCTTGAGTTTTGTTCATCATTCTAACATCTCACGTGTATCTAATGTGCACTAAAACACATACAAGTCAGCTTATGGGTCTTTGTGAGATGTAAAAATTTGATTTTGCCCTAATCTAGGGATCATGCATATCTATCGAGGTATTTTATGGATATTGAACATCCACCTAGGATGTCATTTGTTGATATCACCTGTTGATAAATGTCATTTGTCCTTAATTTTAAAGAAATAAACATAATGCATGATAATGTTATGGCATACATCAAAAAGAAATAATTTTCAAAAGAAAATTTCCTATAACTACATGAAGTATGTATGTCATGATATGGTATTTTTGTATTTTTCATAATAAAATATGAATGTAAAAATAAACATGATGTCATGGCATATAATGGGCAAACAATCATGGCAAGGTTTAGCATAAATAAAATACCTAGATTACCTATCTAAGTGTCCTTAAACCTTAGCTAAGTTAAAAATTAAACCTAGATTGCCCTCTAAACGCTCCAAGAAAATGCCAAAACCTAAATTGGCATTTCTAGTTCTCTTGATTAACTTATGCCAATTGAAATTAAGCTTATTCCTCAAGTGTTGGCATATTTCATTTTTCCACAAGAGTAGCACTAAGAAAATCCAAAATCCCAACTTGGTATTTCCTTATGTTTTCCCAATATGTGCCATTTTTAAAATAAAATCAATACTTCTCAAATTTTGGCACATTTTACTCTTTCAAAGAGTAAATCATAAATCCATTTCATTTCCAAAGGTTAATAATAACCTTGAAAATGCTTCTTGAGTGTCAACTTCTCCATGAGTAGGTTAACTACCCTTTCACTTAGAGTTGACACTCTCTAACCCATCTATGGGGTAGAGAAGATGCTCCTAGGAACCCAAAACCTATTGGTGCTCCTTGGATGCTCTAGGTACTCACTAGGGATAACTTTCCTAGATACCTTCCTAGTGACCTTGTTTGGCTTCTTAGAAGCCTTAGTCACCTTTTCTAGGTCAACTCTAGGGATTGCTTCTCTTGTGACCTTGTTAGTGACTTTCTTAGACTTCGTAGAAGTCTTAGTCACGTTTGTTGCAAAAATACTCTTAGGAATAACCTTCCTAGTATTCTTGACTTGATAACTAGACCTAGGGTTGGTTCCATAACTATATGGAACCCTATGGTAAGAAATTACATCCTTCTTGGTTTTAAGTTTGTATCCCAAACCCTTATGACCATTGGATGACTTTGATACTTCTAGACCTAGGTTTTGACTCTTGGACCCTTGTGTCATATTTGTTATTTTTCGAAGAGTCCTCTCTAATTTGTCAAGTCTTGACCTCAAGACTTGATTTTCCTTCCATAATTCTTCAACCTTAGGTTTTTCACTAAAACTTTGATTTTTCTTCTTCTTAGGCAAATACCTAGAATCCTTAGGATTCTTGCCTAAATTACTATCTACCTTTCTAAACCTAGGTTGAGAGGTTTTAGCATGATAAGCTACATGATTTTCCTTAATTTTATCATGCCTCCTATTTTCATGGTAAATAGCATTAAAATGATATAAACTTGAACTAGCATGCTTTTTATCATAATTTAAAGGGGTAGGCTCAATAAAAGTTACCATTCTTTTTACCTTGGAGGCTCCCCATTGAATTGAGCTTTCTCCTTGAGGCTTGACCACCTTCTTCCCCTTAGGGCATTGACTTCGGTACTGCCCCTTTTGATTGCAATAGAAGCACACAATGTGCTCCTTGCTCTTCTTTGTATTGGGGATAGTCTCCTTGGGCTTCTCCTTGCCCTTTTGTGCCACTTGGCCCTTCTTCTTGGCCAATTTAGGGCATTTACTCTTGTAATGCCCATGTTCCCTACATTCAAAGCATATGATATGATTTTTATTATTAATTGACACACTTATACCTTCATGTGTAGGGATGACACTTTCTCCTTTGGATCCGGAGGTAGAGGCTTCCTCTTGATCCGCAAATGATTTTCCTCCCATTAATTTAGCTTGACTTGTGGAGGTGGAAGCTTCTTCCTCCACTTCTTCTCTTGACCCGGATGTAGAAGCTTCTCCTTCTTCTTGATCCGGCGTCACCAAAGATTGCTCCCCCTCAATCCTAGAGGTGGAGGTTTCTTCATCTTCATCTTGTATATGGAACAAGGAGTATGCTCCCTCCTTGCCCTTTTCATTGCATTCCTCTGAAGATGACGCTTCTTGGACTTCGTCTTTGGAAGTTGAGCATCTCTTAACTTCGGAGTCCTCCTCTTGGTCCTGCTCAAATGAGTCGCCCTCTTTAGATTCCTCTTGATTCGGTACAGTGGAGGGTTCTTCATGGAGCTTAGCCAACTTGCTCCAAAGCTCTTTGGCATCTTCATATTGTCCAATTTTGCATAGAATTGTGCTAGGCAATAAATTAACCAATAATTTGGTTACCTTGTCATTTGCTTCACACCTTTGGACTTGTTCCGGGCTCCATTTGCTCCTCTTGAGAACTTTGCGCTTTGAATTTCTTGGAGCCTCGAAGCCTTCCATTAGAGCAAACCATTGCTCTATCTCCACCATCAAGAAATATTCGATCCTTGATCTCTAAAGATCGAAGCTTGTCATTGTGAACGGTGGAGGCACCCGTGTGTCAAATCCAAGTCCATCTTGGAATTGCATCTTGAAGTTGAGCTTCTTGAATTCTTTGACTTTGATGAATTTTCTCCAACTTCTTCACCATCTAGCTTTGCTTCCTTAGTTTGCCCCTTCCGACGATGATTCCGGTGAAGAGCGACCTCGCTCTGATACCACCTGTCGGGACAGAAATGTAGCTAGAGGGGGGTGAATAGCTCATCGCGTGCTCGTGGTCGGCGTTACTTGTTTCTTCAAAGATGTGCAGCAGAAATATACAAGAAACAACACACACAACGCTAACAAGTAGATTTACTTGGTATCCACCTCCAAACGAGGTGACTAGTCCAAGGATCCACAAACTCACACACATCTCCACTAATAAACACTCCTTTTTGGTAACTACCGAAGGCGGAGAAGCCCTACAAGTTCACACTACAAGAAGAAAGGGAAAGGATACACAAATACAAGCAAAAGCTTACAATGAGTATAGAAAACCCTAACCCTAGCTTTCTTCCTCTTGCTGTAGATCCGCCTCTTGACTTGGAAAACCTCCAAGAACCTTCAAGAACTGGCAGTCTGAACTTTGTAGAGAAGCTCTGGGAGCACAGTGAAGATCTAGATGAATCGGTGAAGCGCTCGGAAGAACTACTGAAGAAGACGCACGCCAACGGCCTTTATCTGCGCCAACGGTCGGATCCCAATCGATTGGATTGCTCCCAATCGATTGGATTGCTCCCAATCGATCAGGGAGGCTTTGGTTCAATCGGCCGATCGATCCAGAGCACCTTTGTGCTCTCAGGAATTGCCTGGATCGATCGGTTGATCAATCCAGGGCTTATCGCGCAACATCGCTATCTCCCAATCGATCCACTGATAGATTGGGAGCTCTGGATCAATCGACCGATCGATCCAGAGACATTCTGTGCGCTCTGCAACTTGCCCACTTGAGGCTTGTCGCAGGGACCTTCCCAATCAATCGGTCAATCGATTGGGCATCTGCCAATCGATCGGCTGATCGATCCAGAGGTTGGTTTTTGCCCAAAACCAAGTCCCAAGCACCCAAACCAACATCCAGTCTATCCATGACCTGTTGGTTCATCATGCCTAGCATCCAGTCACCCTTGACCTGCTAGGACTCCCTCACCAAGTGTCTGGTCAATCCCTTTGACCCACTTGGACTTTTCTCCTTTTGCCAAGTATCCAGTCAATCCCTTTGACCTACTTGGACTTTCTAACACCAGATGTTTGATCAGCCTTGATCCATTTGGATTTCTCCCGTGTCTGGCTTCACTCACCAGGACTTCCCTTCTGCCTAGCTTCACTCACTAGGACTTCTCTTCTGCCTAGCTTCACTCACCATGTCTTTCACCTAGCTTCACTCACTAGGATTTTCTTCTGCCTGGCTTCACTCACCAGGACTTTCACCTAGCTTCACTCACTAGGACTTTCACCTAGCTTCACTCACTAGGATTTTCACCTGGCTTCACTCCCCAGGATTTCTCTTCTGCCTTGCTTCACTCACTAGGACTTCTCTTCTGCCTAGCTTCACTCACCAGATCTTTCACCTAGCTTCACTCACTAGGTCTTTCACCTTGCTTCACTCACCAGGACTTTCACTCTGCCTAACATCCTAGTTAGGACTTCCCAGTCAAGTATCTGGTCAACCTTGACCTACTTGACTCTTCTTCAATCAACCTGATCAGACCCTGATCAGAGGGGAATTGCACCAAACAATCTCCCCAAATGAACAACTGCACCTGCACTTGTCCATATCATCGAAGTCTTGTATTGTCAAATATCGAAACCCAAACCAAGACTCAAGCTTGGTCAACCTTAACCTGAGGGATATTGCACTAACAGTAATATCCAATTAAATTCTGATTTTTACATTTGAAAAGTCTTATTGGTTGAACAATTTAGTTTTAATTTACTTACTATTAGCCAGTTATGTGACTTAGGATACTTAGTCACATTTTCAAAAATTGGGTGTATAATTAAGAATATTAAAAATCTTGAAATCACACTTAAGGGAATTAGGAAAAAGAACATCTATACAATAGACCTACCAACCTCCTCACCAGAGTGTCTTTTGACACAACAAGAGGAAACTGAGTTGTGGCACAGAAGACTGGGTCACACTCACACTAGACTCATTGCAAAAATGAGTCAAAATGGTTTAGTTAGAGGGTTGTCCAAATTAAAATTTGTTGAAAACTCAATTTGTAATGCCTGTCAACAAGGTAAACAAACCAAGTCAAACCATAAGTTAACCAACCTGAATAGAACAACTTCGATACTTGAGCTCCTTCACCTAGACTTGTTTGATTCACATGGGGCCAAGTCACTAAGCAAAAACCAATATTGCTTTGTAATAATCGATGACTACTCAAGATTTACTTGGGTAAAATTCCTAAAAACTAAAGATGAAACATTTGAAGTCTTTAAAATCTTTTGTAAATTAATAGAAAATGAAAAAGACACTCAGATAAAGAGAATTAGAAGTGTCCATGGGAGAGAATTTGAAAACTACAAATTTATTGAATTTTGTGAAATTAATGGATATAAACATGAATACTCATGACCTAGGACCCCCCAACAAAATGGTCTAGTAGAATGTAAAAATAGAACCCTACAAGAAGCCGCTAGGACCATGTTCAATGAATATAACCTATCTAATCAATTCTGGGCTGAAGCAATTAATACAACCTGTTATATATAAAATAGAATTTTAATTAATAAAGGTCAAAATAAAACACCTTATGAAATATATTATAATAAAATCCCCAACTTAAACTATTTAAAGGTGTTTGGGTGTAAAGTTTTCATTCTAAACACCAAAGACTACCTAGGAAAAATTACACCAAAAACAACCACAGGAATATTTTTAGGGTAGTCAACAACCAGTAGGACATATAGAGTTTTTAACAAAAACACCCTAAAAGTTGAAGAATCAACCAATGTAATTTTTGATGAAGAAAATAACCTACCCGACGTAACAAATGAAAATATTAATAAAGAAAATGTTAGGAACCTAGAAGCTGATGAAGATATTCAGACTAAAACTAGTGAATTACAAGAACCAGAAACTGACCCAAATATAAGACCAACAAGAGCAAGTACTTATCATCAATCTGACCAAATTTTGGGTGACCCAACTCTAGGAATCAGAACTAGGTCAGCCTATAGAAACCTAAGTCAAATATCCTTGATTTCAAAAATTGAACCCAAAACTATAGACGAAGCCCTACCAGACCCAAACTGGACATTAGCAATGCAAGAGGAATTAGCACAATTTGAAAGAAACTAGGTCTAGGAACTAGTACCTAAACTCATTAATAAGACCATAATTGACACTAAGTGGGTTTTTAGGAACAAATTAGATGATCAGGGTGAAATAATTAAAAATAAGGCATGATTAGTAACTAAAGAGTTCAGCCAAATAGAAGGGTTAGACTATGATTAGACCTATGCCCCGGTAGCCAAACTTGAATCTATTAGGATGTTGCTGGCCTATGCAGCACATAAAGGATTCAAGCTATATCAAATGTATGTAAAATCCGCCTTCGTAAATGGATTTATCAAAGAAGAGGTAAATGTAAGCCAACCTCCAGGACTTGAAAACTCATAACATACAAACCATGTTTTTAGGTTAAAAAAAGCCCTATATGGACTAAAACAACCACCTAGGGCTTGGTATGAACGCTTATCGAACCATCTAATATCTAAAGGGTTTAATCAAGGCCAAATAGATCAAACACTGTTTGTAAAAACCTTAGAAAAAGACATATTTATAGCCCAAATTTACGTAGATGACATAATTTTTGGTTCCACCAACTCTAAATTTTTAAAAGAATTTACCAAATTAATGGAAAATGAATTTAAAATGAGTCTAGTAGGAGAACTTAACTTCTTCTTAGGTTTACAAATTAAACAAACCAAAGATGGAATTTATATTTTCCTAACAAAATATGCTAAGGAATTAATTAGGAAATTTGGAATGGAAAATTCAAAAAATATTAATACACCAATGGCTACAAACATTAAAATTGACTCAGACATATAAGGAAAATCAGTAGACTTGAAATACTATCGAAGTGCGATAGGGAGTCTACTGTACCTAACTGCAAGTCGACCGGAAATTCTTTTTGCAATAGGTATGTGCACAAGATACCAATCTTGTGCAAAAGAGTCACACTTAACATAAGTCAAAAGAATACTTAGGTATATTAAGGGAACTCTAAATGTAGGACTATGGTACCCTAGGTCTTGTACCTTTGATCTAACTGGCTATTCTGACTCAGATTATGTCGAGTGTAAACTAGATAGAAAGAGTACAAGTAGTAGTTGTCAATTTCTAGGTCAATGTTTAGTGAATTGGTCAAGCAGAAAGCAGCACTGTGTTGCTTTATCTACCACCGAAGTTGAGTACATAGCTCTAGGTGAATGTGCATCTCAATTACTATGGATGATGCATACCCTAAAAGACTATCAACTAGAATATCATAATACTAAAATTTCAATTGATAATATAAGTTCAATTAATCTAACCAAGAACCCAATTCACCACTCAAGAACTAAACATATAGAAGTAAAACACCATTTTGTAATGGATCACGTAGCTAAGGGTGATGTTGCGCTTAACTATGTTGAGTCGAAATCAAACCTGGCTGACATATTCATAAAGCCCTTACCTAAACTTGAGTTCAGTACACTTAGAAGATAAATAGGGATGTGCTTAGTAGAATAGAACATATTTCTGCTTACTATACTTTTAATTCAGTTTGTTTTTAAAATTCAAGGAAAAATCATTTTTCAAAATTCCAACTTTTGTTAGTTTTTCAAAAGTCTAGTTTATTTAGCCTAGGAAATTACCCCCTAGAAAGAATGTACCCCTAGAAAAAGCCAGAGCATCTCACAAGCACACTAGGTTTAACTTGCTTGTGTTTGAAAATACTTAGAATGGTGTGAGATGCATAGGGTACTGTCGAGACTAAACAATGCTTATGTCTGTGCATCAACATAAGTCTGAGCGTTAAATATCAAATTACATTAATCAAGTTAAGTTATCCTGTTTTAGTCAAAACTTACTGGATCACTAACTTAACTTGACTAACCAAGTGAAAACTGTTGCCCTCTAGGTAAACAGATAGTAGCTAATGGTTAGACATGTGGCTAAGGAAATTAAGTTACTAATGCTTGGGCTTTAGGTCTTTTTGGAAAGATAACTAACTTGTCTTACTCTTTATGGTTCTAAGTGAAAATGGCCTTAGTTAAAATTTTACAAATTGATACTATTTCCAAGTTAAGTATTTTTCAAATTTAACTTTTCAATCTCTAAAAATTCCTTTTTCTCTCTTTAAACTAAAATGTTTTCTAACTCAAAATTGGCTAAGTGATCTTTTCAATGATAAATCATTTCTTAGCTAAATTTTCTTTCCAAACCTTTTTGAGTAAGCTAAATTTTATTTCCAAATGTCTTTGAGTAATTTTTTTCTCTTCAAAATCTGATTGTTTTAAATTACTTATCTCAAAAGCTAAGTATTTAGTCTAATATACTCCCTTCTTTTAAAAATTAAGGATTTAACAGAGTGTCTTTTTAAAAGTTTATTGAACTCAAAGCTAGCTAAGTCACTTTTTAAATCAAAAACTTTTCTAAAAATATCTTTGTAAACTTGGATTTCTAACCAACCTCCATATCTGACTTTTGATAAAAGTATTTTTACTTAGCTAAAAAGTCTTCAAGAAAATTGATTTCCAAAAGCTAAGTGTTTTATCCAAATATTTTACGTACTTGTCTTTTATTAAATTTTCTTTAAGTTTTAGCTAGAGGATTTTGTAAAAAGCTAAAGTTTTCTAAGGCTAAATCTTTAAAACTATGTTTTTGAAAACTAAGTTTTTCAAACCCTTTTGAAAAACTAATATCTTTTTCGAATTCATTAGCTAAATTTTCAGCTAAGGTCGATGATCACTTTCTCAATTTTCAGTAGCTTTCTTTTTATTGATGATTTTAATATATGGCAAAGTGGGAGAGTATAAGAAAATTCAAAGAAATTCAAAATTCAAAATTTTTTAAGCTTAAAGAGGAGCTTTTATTAAGGGGAGTCTTTATACTTTAGCTCTGACTAAAGGGGGAGATTTGACTAAGGGGGAGCTCTGTACTTAATTTTATGTTTGTACTATAATGCTTATGCTTGAACTATCATCTTTTATGGCATTATTTTTTCTTAACTTTGAATTTTTGTTGCCATAATCAAAAAGGGGGAGATTATTGGTGTGGGAAGCATCCGATGATCGAACCTAAGTTTTGATAATGGCAAAGGGATTCAAAGTTAAGGTTAATTGTTATCTAACATGTATGAATGAGTTTGCAGGAAAGACCTAACTGCGGTTAGGAAGGTGGAAAACCTTAAGGGGCGGTAACCTTAGGTCCTAGGGGTGGTAACCCTAGGTGGAGGAAAACCCTAAGGGGTGGCAACCTTAGGTCCTAGGGGGTGGAAACCCTAGGCGGTGGAAATCCTAAGGGGGGGTAACCTTAGGTCCTAGGGGGAGTTAACCCTAGGTGGCGGAAAACCCTAGGGGTTGGTAACCCTAGGTCTTAGGGAGTGGTAACCCTAGGCAGAAAGTCTAGTCAGTCTATAGGACCGGACTAGCAATAGGTATGCTCTCCTGAGTGGAGTAGGTGAGGACGCGTTCCCCGCGGAGGGAATAGTAGGCGTTGGCTCGACCTAGGATTTTCGGTTGGAAATTCGAAGTCAAAACCAAATAGTCTAGTGACTGTCATATATTTGTTTTTATGCTATTATTATGTGCTAACTTTGTTTTGCAGGATATGTTGTTTTTTTGTGGACTAACATGTCTTATAGGGTCAAAAGAGCAACGGGTGAACAGTACCCTCGGGTCAAACTTTGGTTTGCCTCGGGTGAACAGTACCCGAGGCACCCTTATGGAGCTTGGAGGTGCCTCGGGTGCAAAGGATCATAGGTGCACGCAGTGGAGCTGGAGGCACCCTCATGGAGGCTTGAGGTGCCTCGAACAGCCTTGAAGGTTCCCTCAAGATGCATGGAGGCGCCTTCAAATGGATGAGCGACGAAGGAGTCTGAGCTTATCCGCGCGGCTGACTCGACGATTGGAGGCGCCCTCAAGGAGGTTGAGGGCGCCCTCAGCGGGTTATACAAGGAGGTCTCGACAAGCACTTGCATACAACAAATTCCAAGACATCTTTGAGCTCTGTACTGCTAACAAGATGATCCGGCTGAGCTATGACAAGACCCCAACGACCCGAAGCTTCAAGATTGCTATTTTCATCATCGGTATAATTGTTATTTCAGTTCTAATATTGTACTCTAAAGTTGCAACCTTTTATGCGATATAGTTGTTGCCCAAAGTAAACGCTCAATGAGCATGGGCCATGGAGTAGGAGTCACCTTAGGCTCCGAACCAAGTAAATACTTTGCGTCTTTTTATGTTTGTTTTCTTATTCCGCTTCTTAACTCCTGTCAAGTTTTCAAATACGATAAGTGAAAGCCATGAGCGCTATTCATCCCCCCTCTAGCGCTTCTCGATCCAACAGCTTCATATAGATGTTTTCTTCAAGACTTCCGTTAAGGAAAGCTATCTTGACATCCATTTGCCAAACCTCATAATCCATATGAGCAGCAATAGATAAAAGAATCTAGATAGACTTAAGCATGACTACCGGCAAAAAAGTTTCCTCATAATTGATTCCCTCTTTCTGAGTATACCCCTTTGCAACAGGCCTCGCTTTAAAGGTTTCCACCTTCCCGTCTATTCCACTTTTTATTTTGTAGATCCATTTACATCCAATGGCTTTTTTTGGAACCCTAAGGTTGTTTTGATGTGATCAACAAGTTAAGTTAGGTCCTGTGGTGTTTTAACCCTGTGTCTAAGTGGGCAGGAACTTAGGAGCGCAGGAAGTTGTGCGGAAGACGTGGCTAGCGAGAAGGACGACACGGGGAGAGAGCTGACGGGCTCAGTGCATCTGAGGGATGAGGTGTCACGCCCCGGAGGAGTATCTGTCCGAAGAAATTTCGGCAGCATCTCCCCTGTACGGCGGACAATCTGAAACTTTTCTACAAGCACTATATACCTCAGCCACATGCGGCTGGAATAATAACAATAAAAGAAAACAAACACCACGCAGTTAATATCAAATTCAGCCTCTGGCTGACACAACCACGCAGTAAAAAATAAAGCAGCCCACTCGGCTGTACCAAAACCAAAACACAAAACTGCTAGCCGGCTAGGCTTACACAACCAATAACAAATACAAAACACCACATAACAACATCAACACTCCAAAAACAAAATCGGAGTATAGAGCTAAAACAAACTGATACATAAACAAATAAAACATACGTGAAACCGATATGTCTTCTGATGTGACGTGGGGACCAGCAGACAGGATGCTCCAAGCGACACTATAAATAACCTGGTACCTGAAAAATATAGAGTCCACGGGGGTGAGTTCAACAACTCAGCGAATACCAATAGACATGCCTAGTAAGATATATCTAACAGCAATAAACATGGAATACAGCTTCCTAATCATATATCTAGGAAAGATGTAAAACTGAAAGGTAACTAAGGAAGCTGTACTCACCAGGAACTCCTATCCAAACAAAAGGGTCGTCAAACCGAAAGTGCCCTAAATCCTGTATGCATGTCAAACATATGCAGCAAATAAATGCAGCAAACACAATCACAAGAAATAAATGCATCAATGCATATGATGTCAATGATGCGTCCTGGTCACCCCTGACGCCAGTCAGTCATCTCACACATAAATGGCGAGACCGAGTGGGTAGGGCTGTGACAACCGTGCACTCTGTCGTCACTGCTCCTGATGAGTGACCGAGTGGACGGGATGCTGTCGGAGTACTCCTGTCCTGTGACCCCAAATCATAAATGGGGGAGCTCAATGCTCTCAACTCCCGGTACACGATGACGGGGAGGTATCTCTGCCGGCTACCACGCTGAGTCACCTGACCAACGGAGCCAAACAGAGTCCACCGTCTGCCGGCTACTACGCTGCTACACTAAATGCCAGCGGAGCCAAACAGAGCGGAACTGACTGCCGGCTACCACGCTGAGTCCTCAGACCAACGGAGCCAAACAGCAGAACCGCCACACACATGTCTGATATACCACTAATCCATGAGTGGTGGTGTGTGCAGTACATGTAACTGGCGATGTGCTCAACCATAGTAGAGCCGACAATCGCGCAGCATGCAATCATGATGCATGACGCTAAGCATGGTCATAAACTGATCAACAGAACTATATCCATATGTATAAAATGAGTATGGTAAAATCGATGGTCACATACCAAGATCTAGAGTACACAGGTCAGATAGAATATCAAAAACCTATCTCCTGAACATAATAAGTATGGAATGTCCTGATCAGCATAAAGAAAAATCCATATATACATAATATGGGTACCACAGTATCAGTGAGTCAAATCTACGGATCTAGGATATACAGGTCCTCTATGGTATAACAACCTAGATCCTAAACATATCCCCCTTCCATAACATATGTACCAACAATATACACAGATCAAAGAATCAAAGTTTAGGTACACGAATCATATATGATATACCAAAAAGAGGTACACAAGCCAGGTATGACATAAAAACCTAAGTATCAGATAATCTAGATACACATGTCAGAAATAAAATCCAAAACCTAGTCCTAACCTCAATAGAACATGGTATGTCCCTTACTCTAGGAACTAAGGTACTCATGGCAACAATCACGAGGTATAAACATGGATACCTAGCAAGCAACAAAATAGAACATGCTATGGATATCAAACTGACATACCAAAGACAATCATGATTATTGCTTGTAGCTATAAAATACTATGCATATCCATATGACAATATCATAAAAGATAAGTCAAGAGGTACCCGCCTCCGATATAGATCGAATCGAACCAATCCGATGTCGAGACGCCCGTCTCGAATCACAGTCCTGTAACAACACGATATACAGATTTAGCTAATTACATATTTCTTAATTAGATAAATCGAATTCCCGAGAAGCTAACCTAAATCCAAATCCAATTTAAACCTTAATTGGATCATCAACTCCTCAATCATTTCATAACTAGTTCATACAAATTAGAACTTGCAACAATTATAATCCCTCACAACAACGTATTCACATAATCTAGATTACATCATGATCTATAACAAAAATCAAAACTCTATTCCTTACCTCAACACCAAAGTCTCTTCTGTTGGTCCACAACAGGTGGTTCCTGTCGGAATAAGGGCAGCCACTGAAACAAAATGCACCATCGTCGCAATAAATCTATAATTAGAAACCATAATCCGTAGTTAGCATAGCCTTCCACCCAACCCAAGTATTGCTCACAGCATGACAAGAACCAGAGTACCAAATTTGAATTCACAAACCTTAAGCCTTCACCTTCAACCCTTCTGCCGGATGCACTTACTGTTGGCGTCGGGCTCTATGGCCGGCGGCTCTGAAGAGGGGCAGCAACCAGGAACTAGGGCACGGAAGGAAGGTGGCAGTTGTGCTGCCAAATCACAGCAGAGGGGCTAGGGCAAATACGGCGTCGGCTGTGCCAGGAGGTGTCAGCGTTAGGGCACGGCACAGTAGACCCCAAACCAGCAACGAATCTAGGACACGGTTAAGAAAAGGATAGATCGGCGGCGGGGTCTCGGATGCCAGCACAGGTGCGTCGGTAGTGGATCGGCACCGCTCCGTTCACCTCCGGTGGTGGCAGTGCTTGGTGTGGCTCGGAAAAGAGAAGAAGAAGAGTCCGGCGCTAGGGATGAGGAGCGGCTCGGTCGGCGGTGGCTCGTGCTCGCCGGCGCCTAGGCAAGGACAGAGGAGAAGGAAGAATCCGCGCCTGCATCGGCAAGAGGAGAGGAGAGGAACCGCTCGCGTGCGGTTTGGGGAGAAAAGGGGGAGAAACGGCGTCGAGTAAAGGGGAAAGGAAATAAGGAAAATAAAAAAGGAAAATAAAATATTTCCTCATTAAATTGGGGTAGCCTAAACAGGCTTTCTGGGGCCCCGTTTTCATCCCCCGTAAACTCGTCCATACGGTCAATGAAAAATTCCAGAAAAATTTCCAAAAATTCCGGAAAATTCCTTTATTCATATTCGCCTATTTTCCGGTATTTTACATTATCCCCCACTAATAAAAATTTGGTCCCCAAATTTCATTATCTACTATCAGCAAGTACCAACAACAGATATAGAAAGTATGAATGCTGAACGGTAATCTAATTCACATACCTCAAGTGAAAAGATGGGGATATCGAACTCGGATCGTATCCTCGAGCTCCTGAGTAACTTCCTCGTCCAAACGATACTGTCATCCGACTTAACTAGCCGGATAGTCTTGTTCCGCAACTGACGCTCTTTCCGGTCCAAAATCCGTACCGGAATCTCCTCATATGAAATATCAGGCTGAACTGGAACTGGAATATCAGCCAGCACATGCGTCGGGTCGGGCACATATCTCCGCAACATAGATACGTGGAATACATCGTGAACTCCTGCCAGAGACGGTGGTGGTGCCAACCGGTAAGCTACCGCTCCAATCCTTTCCGAGATCTGGAAAGGTCCAATATATCACGGAGTTAGCTTACTTCTGAGGTCAATCCCTTCACCCCTTCCGTGGGTGAGACTCGCAGAAAAATATAGTCGCCTGCAGAGAACTCTAAGAGTCTCCGACTCAGGTCTGCATAACCCTTCTAGCAGTCCTACGCCTCTGACATCCTCCGTTTGATAGTACGGACCAACTTGGTCTCAAGCTGAGCTCTATGAGGTCCCAATAACTGGGCCTCCCCAACCTCATCCCAGAGGATGGGTGTCCGACAAGGTCTACCATACAACGCTTCAAACGTTCGCATCTGGATAGCCGAACGCAAATCGTTGTTGTAGGCGAATTCTACCAATGACAAATGGTCCACCCAACTGCCTCAAAAATCTAATACACGTGACCTCAGCAAATCCTCTAGAGTCTGTATGGTCCGCTCTGACTGTCCATCTGTCTGCGGATAGAAAGCTGTACTGAAACAGAGCTGTGTACCCAAGGTCTGCTGCAAACTCTGCCAATCGATCCAGAGGATCAGTCCTCCGGATCGCTAAGAAGTGCGCGGATTTGGTTAATCGATCAACAATTACCCAAATCGCGTCATGTCCTCGTCGTGTCCTCGGCAACCCTATCACAAAGTCCATGGTAATGTGATCCCACTTCCACTCAGGAATAGGAATCCGTTGAAACAAACCGACAGGTCTCTGGTGCTCGGCCTTCACTTGCTGACAGACAAGACATCTAGCTACAAAATCCGCGATGTCTCCCTTCATGTCGTTCCACCAACAGAAACACCTCAAATTTCTGGGTACATACGGGTACCACCAGGGTGGACAGCAAATCATGAGCGATGAGCCTCTGGAAGTAACTTCTATAAGATCGGATGAGACTGAAATACGCAAAATCTGTCTCAAAAGTGTATAACACCCTCCTCGTCTCGTGTGAACTCGGTCTGCTGCCCGGAAGCTATCTAGCTGCAAATACTGATCAGCAGCCTAGGGCTCTCGGATCCTCGTCCTGATCGACGACTAAGAAGCCATGATAACAAGAATACCCTGCTCTATCTGTAGCCACAACTCGGTGGCAAGCCAAAGTCACTCTAGACTTCCGGCTAAATGTGTCGACAACCACATTAGCTTTTCCTGGGTGATAGCTAATGGTACAATCAAAATCCTTCAGGAACTCCATCCATCTTCCCTGTCGGAGATTAGATTCCTTTCTAAGTGAACAAATATTTGAGACTCTTATGGTCCGTGAGAATCTCAAATGTAACACCGTATAGAAAAGGCTGCCAAATCTTCAAGGCACAAAATAATGATGGCCAGCCACAAGTCATATACTGGGTAGTTCTACTCATGCTCCTACAACTGTCGAGAAGCATAGGAGACTACTCTATCGTACTGCATCAGAACAGTGCTCAAACCCTGAATAGATGTGTCGGTGCAGAGGACATATTCGTCCTCTCCAGAAGGTAAAAATTTAAAATCGGAGCCGACACTAGTCTCCGCTTCAGCTCCTAGAAGCTGGTCTTGTTATCCTCAGTTCAAGTGAACTTCACGCCTTTCCTAGTCAGGCATGTCAGTGGCATAGCTAACCATGAGAAACCCTCAACGTATCTCCGGAAATATCGAGCCAAACAAAGGAAGTTGCGAGCCTCTTCTATAGACTCCGTCTACTCCCAACGGTAACAACCTCTATCTCCTGTGGAACCACGGTATACTCCTACTGGTGACCGTGTGTCTCAAATATCTCACAGAAGACAACCAAAATACACACTACTGATCTTCACATATAGATGTTCTCGTCGAAACATCTCTAGATCTAAGCAAAGGTGGTGTACGTGACTCATCTCGGATCTGTAATAAATCGCAACATCGTCAACAAAGACAATGGAAACCGATCCAAACATTCTAGGAATACCCAAATCATCGAGTCCATGATAACATCTAGGGCACCGCAAGCACTAATGGTAAAACCAAGACACATAATGTCCGTATCACAGACATTCCTAACCATAAGATCCTGAACAATAAATAGATCTAATCACCAACGATATATAATCACCAAAGAATAGAACCTCCAGTGTGAGAGCAATGATCTATCACACGAAATACCATATATGTGGGAGCAACGCTCTACCACAAGAAATCCTCCATATGTGGGAGCAACGCTCCACCACAAATAATCCAAAATATGTATCCACAATAAATATGGGAGCAATGCTCCGCTACAAACAATCCGCAATATGTAGGAGCAATGCTCCACTACAAAACAATCCCTAAATATGTGGGAATCCAGAATATGTGGAAGCTACGCTCTACCACAAATGATCCATAACATGTGGGAGCTACGCTCTACCACAACAATACATAAGTGCCCAAGCACCTAACTATCTAGCTAGAGACTGCACAAGATCTCTCTACCACAGATCAATGTGGTTAGCCTAGGGTATAACCACCCAATAAGCAAATCAAATCCATAGTCAACTCTATCATCCTCCTAGTGGGTCGGTCACCCACTAATGGGAGAATTAGTTGATAGGGTATAACGACCAATATCATAATGTAGACATTTAATATTCTACATTTAATATAGGTAGAATTATCATGATGCTACCAACCATACATCTGACACACGTGCACACACAACATAGGTATGATCAACATAATCCTCTAATTAGTGCACACCCAACATACTCACAATATAGGTGTAAATCACCGTGATATCTCCAACAATACATACCGAACCCGTGTGCATATATCATCGTAGGTAAAATCAACAATACCCCCAAACAACACTCACATGACAAATATACACATATGCCAAGAGTATAATCAATATATACTTCCAATAAGGCATACTAAAACCCAGGTGCATTCACAAATCGCACATAATCAACAAGATACCTCCAATATGTCAATCAGACACGTACAGCTAACTAAATAGCTATAATCCACAAGGAACCTACAATAACCATATCTAGATGGGAATACCCACACTATCCACAAATGAACTATCCATCATAGAACTCCTTCAACTCATAACAATCATATGTACACTTCATATATATGCATAATCAACATATTTAATCCAATCTATCACACAAATCATATGTCACCTTCTAAGTTATCTAATTAGATACATACAATCTAAAATTAAAGTATCCATATAATATGATACATCGATCCTCCATAGACTGACCAAAATCGACAATGATATACGATCAACTCAGTCTTTTCCATATCAGTACAAAACATGTACTCAAATGTGCTTTAGATACCAAACTAAGCACAAACTACCCAAAGATTCAGATCGGACCAATAAAGCTAAATCGGTCATCTATTAACTAATCAAGAATACCTTAATTCTCCATAAGCTACTAAGGTATATCAATCTACGACTACCCAAGTCGACAAGCGTAAGTCAGTCTTTCACTGACCCATCTAACAAAAGTAAACCAGTTATCTACTGATGTAATTAATTAAGATAAAATGATATACTACTGGCTAGATCAACATGAAGATATAGATATTATCTACTACCCAGCTAATACTAGCAAAGGCTGGTATGTGCCTCAATCTGCTAAACAACTAGTAATAACAGAAGCTAAATACTACTGGTGTATGATATAATAAATCACCAGAAATTGTAATCCCTCACATGTAATATGGCTACAACATCAGACAGATACCAGATACAAAGTGTCATAACTCTCACAGTCAACAATGCATACTCTAACTAAATAGAAGGATAACAGTATACCAACATACCTCCTATAGCTTGGAGATGTCCTGCTGCTGCCAGGTCCCAAAATCCGAAAAGTCACATCGAGAAGACCAAAACACAAAATCCGAAACACCGGAAAAATAAGACACGTAAGTCGATCTCTGATACCAAATAAATTGATATCAGATAAATCTCAAAAATCCAGAACACATAGCAAGTATCGTATACCTGCTCTGATACCACTAAATTGTCACGCCCCAGAGGAGTCTCTGTCCGAAGAAATTTCGGCAGCATCTCCCCTGTACGGCGGACAATCTGAAACTTTTCTACAAGCACTATATACCTCAGCCACATGCGGCTGGAATAATAACAATAAAAGAAAACAAACACCACGCAGTTAATATCAAATTCAGCCTCTGGCTGACACAACCACGCAGTAAAAAAAATAAAGCAGCCCACTCGGCTGTACCAAAACCAAAACACAAAACTGCTAGCCGGCTAGGCTTACACAACCAATAACAAATACAAAACACCACATAACAACATCAACACTCCAAAAACAAAATCGGAGTATAGAGCTAAAACAAACTGATACATAAACAAATAAAACATACGTGAAACCGATATGTCTTCTGATGTGACGTGGGGACCAGCAGACAGGATGCTCCAAGCGACACTATAAATAACCTGGTACCTGAAAAATATAGAGTCCACGGGGGTGAGTTCAACAACTCAGCGAATACCAATAGACATGCCTAGTAAGATATATCTAACAGCAATAAACATGGAATACAGCTTCCTAATCATATATCTAGGAAAGATGCAAAACTGAAAGGTAACTAAGGAAGCTGTACTCACCAGGAACTCCTATCCAAACAAAAGGGTCGTCAAACCGAAAGTGCCCTAAATCCTGTATGCATGTCAAACATATATAAATGCAGCAAACACAATCACAAGAAATAAATGCATCAATGCATATGATGTCAATGATGCGTCCTGGTCACCCCTGACCATCTCACACACAAATGGCGAGACCGAGTGGGTAGGGCTGTGACAACCGTGCACTCTGTCATCACTGCTCCCGATGAGTGACCGAGTGGGCAGGATGTTGTCGAGTACTCCTGTCCTGTGATCCCAAATCATAAATGGGGAGCTCAATGCTCTCAACTCCCGGACACGATGACGGGAGGTATCTCTCCGGCCACCACGCTGAGTCACCGACCAACGGAGCCAAACGAGTCCACCGTGCCGGCTACTACGCTACACTAAATGCCACTGAGCCAAACAGAGGACTGCCGGCTACCACGCTGAGTCCTCAGACCAACGGAGCCAAACAGCAGAACCGCCACACACCTGTCTGATATACCACTAACCCATGAGTGGTGGTGTGTGCAGTACATGTAACTGGCGATGTGCTCAACCATAGTGGAGCCGACAATCGCGCAGCATGCAATCATGATGCATGACACTAAGCATGGTCATAAACTGATCAACATAACTATATCCATATGTATAAAATGAGTACGGTAAAATCGATGGTCACATACCAAGATCTAGAGTACACAGGTCAGATAGAATATCAAAAACCTATCTCCTGAACATAATAAGTATGGAATGTCCTGATCAGCATAAAGAAAAATCCATATATACATAATATGGGTACCACAGTATCAGTGAGTCAAATCTACGGATCTAGGATATACAGGTCCTCTATGGTATAACAACCTAGATCCTAAACATATCCCCCTTCCATAACATATGTACCAACAATATACACAGATCAAAGAATCAAAGTTTAGGTACACGAATCATATATGATATACCAAAAAGAGGTACACAAGCCAGGTATGACATAAAAACCTAAGTATCAGATAATCTAGATACACATGTCAGAAATAAAATCCAAAACCTAGTCCTAACCTCAATAGAACATGGTATGTCCCTTACTCTAGGAACTAAGGTACTCATGGCAACAATCACGAGGTATAAACATGGATACCTAGCAATCAACAAAATAGAACATGCTATGGATATCAAACTGACATACCAAAGACAATCATGATTATTGCTTGTAGCTATAAAATACTATGCATATCCATATGACAATATCATAAAAGATAAGTCAAGAGGTACCCGCCTCCGATATAGATCGAATCGAACCAATCCGATGTCGAGACGCCCGTCTCGAATCACAGTCCTGTAACAACACGATATACAGATTTAGCTAATTACATATTTCTTAATTAGATAAATCGAATTCCCGAGAAGCTAACCTAAATCCAAATCCAATTTTAAACCTTAATTGGATCATCAACTCCTCAATCATTTCATAACTAGTTCATACAAATTAGAACTTGCAACAATTATAATCCCTCACAACAACGTATTCACATAATCTAGATTACATCATGATCTATAACAAAAATCAAAACTCTATTCCTTACCTCAACACCAAAGTCTCTTCTGTTGGTCCACAACAGGTGGTTCCTGTCGGAATAAGGGCAGCCACTGAAACAAAATGCACCATCGTCGCAATAAATCTATAATTAGAAACCATAATCCGTAGTTAGCATAGCCTTCCACCCAACCCAAGTATTGCTCACAGCATGACAAGAACCAGAGTACCAAATTTGAATTCACAAACCTTAAGCCTTCACCTTCAACCCTTCTGCCGGATGCACTTACTGTTGGCGTCGGGCTCTATGGCCGGCGGCTCTGAAGAGGGGCAGCAACCAGGAACTAGGGCACGGAAGGAAGGTGGCAGTTGTGCTGCCAAATCACAGCAGAGGGGCTAGGGCAAATACGGCGTCGGCTGTGCCAGGAGGTGTCAGCGTTAGGGCACGGCACAGTAGACCCCAAACCAGCAACGAATCTAGGACACGGTTAAGAAAAGGATAGATCGGCGGCGGGGTCTCGGATGCCAGCACAGGTGCGTCGGTAGTGGATCGGCACCGCTCCGTTCACCTCCGGTGGTGGCAGTGCTTGGTGTGGCTCGGAAAAGAGAAGAAGAAGAGTCCGGCGCTAGGGATGAGGAGCGGCTCGGTCGGCGGTGGCTCGTGCTCGCCGGCGCCTAGGCAAGGACAGAGGAGAAGGAAGAATCCGCGCCTGCATCGGCAAGAGGAGAGGAGAGGAACCGCTCGCGTGCGGTTTGGGGAGAAAAGGGGGAGAAACGGCGTCGAGTAAAGGGGAAAGGAAATAAGGAAAATAAAAAAGGAAAATAAAATATTTCCTCATTAAATTGGGGTAGCCTAAACAGGCTTTCTGGGGCCCCGTTTTCATTCCCCGTAAACTCGTCCATACGGTCAATGAAAAATTCCAGAAAAATTTCCAAAAATTCCGGAAAATTCCTTTATTCATATTCGCCTATTTTCCGGTATTTTACACGAGGTGCCACGGAAGAGTACCCCGGCGAATGAGAAGGAAGAGTGCGTTGGTTCCGAGGGATGAGAAGCTGGAGCGGAAGATTGCTAGGGGAACAAGAGACACAACTAGCGAGAAGGTCGGCACGGGAGAGAGCCGACGGGCTCTGTGTGTCTGAGGGACAAAGAGCTGCGGATGAGTATCCTGGTGGACGAGAAGGAAGCACGTGATAATTCTGAGGGACGAGAAGCCGGAGCGGAAGCCTGCTCGAGAAGGCCGGAAGTTGGGTTCGGGTGAGCCCTTTTTCGGATGGCCGAGATCACCCAAGCAAGCGAGTCGGAGCGGAAGATCCGAACTGAGGCGAATGGAGCTGGAGCATAAGACCCAATCTAAAAAAGTCAACGAGGTTGACTTTCCCCACCTGGGGCACCCGGAACAGTCCGGGGTGCTCGAAACAGCCCGGGGCGCCCGAAACAGTCCGGGGCGCCCGGAACCATTCCGGGCGCCCAGAATACTGATTCTATCTAGAATTATGTGGATGCTGACTGTTGCGTCGGGGATAAAGTTTTATCCCCTCCTAGGCGCTTGGAACCCTTCCAGGCACCCCGACCAAAGCTATAAATATAGTCTTGGTCCATGAAGCTCAAACAGGCAAGCAATTAGGATTTCCAACACTTGTGCGCTTCATTTGTAGTGTAGCTTCTTTATTTTCTATGCTTAAATGCTGTAAGAGGCTTCTTCGCTTGAAGGAGATAGTTAGTGTGTTTCATCTTCCTTGGATTAACAAACTCCCCGGTTGCAACCAAGTAAAACCCCTTTGCCACTTATTTTACTTTTTGTTTAGTTAATTTATTTATGCAAGTGTTCTATTGAAAGTTCAAGAAGGGTTGTTCATTTAATTTTTACAGGGTCATTCAACCCCCCTTCTAGCCGTCCAACGTAGTTCAACAAGTGGTATCAGAGCAAGGATGCCTCATGAGGACTAACCACCAACTGAAGCAACGAGATGGCCAGAGCTAACATCTGCCCACCAACTTTCAAGGGGGAGTTCGCTTTTTGGAAGCGAAGAATGTAGGTTTATTTTTAAACTAATTTAGTATATTACTAACAATGAAATATAGTTTTGAAATGCCCAAAAGAAAAGAAGGAGAAGAACTTGAGGATCATCGGTGGACTGACGAGCAACGTAACGAGGTTATAGCAAATGGTAAGGCCGAGTTCAGTCTTTTGAGCGTACTTCTTGCCAAGGATCTCGAAAAAATCAAAAAATACAAAAGCGCAAAAGAACTTTGGGAAAATTTCTTGAAGATCTACGAAGAACCAGCTGAAGTCGAAACCAACTCCTCGATGGACATCAAGTCACCGTCAGAACAGTCCGAGAACGAGGAAACTATCGGGATAACTGAATTCCATCCTAAGGACACAGAACGCTCATCCCAGATGAGAATCAATGAAGGGGGAGAGTCTTCGGAAGAAAACAACTCAACAGGGGGAGAATCAACCGCTGACAAGGTAAGTCAGGTATGGTCTCCACCTCCTGACCAATTGGTTAAGTCAATAAAAAACATTGTCGGAAGATTTTTTTTTTCAAATTAGAAACATTGCTGAAAGATTTTTGTGAATTAGAAATCGTTCTTTTAAAATAATTTTATGAATTAAAATCTAAAAAATTATTTACTGAGAATAGTGAGTTGAAAGAAATCAAGCAACAGCTTGTCGATTAAAGAATCTCGACAAACTAACAATAGAAAATAACATGATAAAGGTAAGAATATAATTTTCTGCATGATCAATATTTTCTACTTCAGATTTGAAAAATTATGATTTAGAAATTATGATAAACTAAAATAAAAATTTAGATATCATAATGATATTATAGAAATGACAATAACTTAAGAACAAATTTTGTTAAAATAAATAAATAAATAATAAGCTAGTATTATGAAAATTTCGTTTGAGTTATCCCTGCCTACAGAAGGATTTTTTTTAATTAATTTTTTTTGTTTGCTTATCTAAAATGCAATTTGTGATAAATCTTGAAAATGCATGCTCTATCTTTTTCAAAATCTCAAAAATTGAATTAAAAAAAACTATAAGAAAATTATTTTGGTTTCTATCTTTCAAAGTATTTCATATAAATATACTTTGCTTATTTCAAAGGATTAACCCTTAGATTTTTTTTTTCTTGGAACCCCATCTTTTATGTGATCAAGGGGGGAGAAGGTAATATTAAGTCTAGGGGGGAAGTAGCATCAAAATTAAAAATTTTATCTTTTTGCACTTTTATTGTAAAATTTAATTACTTTTAATTTATGCTAATTACCATAGCTTAACTTGGATTGTTCACATCAAAAAGGGAGAGATTGTTGGAACCCCAAGGTTATTTTGATGTGATCAACAAGTTAAGTTAGGTCCTGTGGTGTTTTAACCCTGTATCTAAGTGTGCAGGAACTTAGGGGTGCAGGAAGTCGAGCGGAAGACGTAGCTAGCGAGAAGGACGACACGGGGAGAGAGCTGACAGGCTTGGTGCATCTGTGGGACAAGGTGCCGTAGAAGAGTACACCGGCGAACGAGAAGGAAGCGTGTGCTGGTTCCGAGGAACGAGAAGTCAGAACGGAAGATTGATCAGGGAGCAACAGACGCAGCTAGCGAGAAGGTCGACATGGGAGAGAGCCGACGGGCTCTGTGGATCCGAGGGATGAAGAGCTGCGGATGAGTACGCTGGTGGATGAGAAGGAAGCGCGACGATTCCGAGGGATGAGAAGTCGGAGCGGAAGCCTGCTCGAGAAGGCGGAAGTTGGGTTCGGGTGAGCCCTTTTCTGGATGGCTGAGATCACCCAAGCAAGCGAGCTGGAGTGGAAGATCCGGACCGAGACGAATGGAGCCGGAGTATAAGACCCAGGCTGAAAAAGTCAATGAGGTTGACTTTCCCCACCCGGAGTGCCCGGAACAGTCCGAGGTGCCCGGAACAGTCCGGGGCACCCAGAATAGTTTGGGGGTGCCCGGAACCATTTCGGGCGCCCGAAATGCTTATTCTATCCAAAATGATGTAGACGCTGACTGTTACATCGGGGATAAATTTTTATCCCCTCCCAGGTGCCTGGAACCCTTCCAAGCACCCCGACCAAAGCTATAAATATAATCTTAGTCCAAGAAGTTCAAACAGACAAGCAATTAGCATTTCCAACACTTGTGCTCTTCATTTGTAGTTTAGCTTCTTTATTTTCTGTGCTTAAATGTTGTAAGAGGCTTCTCCACCTGAAGGAGATAGTTAGTGCGCTTTAATTTTCTTGGGTTAACAACCTCCCCGGTTGTAACCAAGTAAAACCCCTTTGCCTCTTATTTTACTTTTTGTTTTGTTAATTTATTTATGCAAGTGTTTTTTGTAGGGTCATTCAACCCCCCTTCTAGCCGGCCAATGCGGTCCAACAGCTTTTACACCATTTGGTGGTTCTATAAGCTCCTAGACCTGATTAGAATGCATAAATTCTATTTCAGAGTTCATTGCGCTTTGCCAAGATGCTGTATCTTTATCTTGGAGTGCTTCATCATATGTCCATGGATCAACTTCATATTCACCAGGGATCAAGTCTGAAGACTCTCCCAAAAACATGAATCTTGTAACAACCACCCTTCTTACTACTACTACTCTCTAAGGATGACCGTTACTTAACTACTAACTCTACCTAACCGGTATGATTAAATATCACATGGAAACCCTATCAATAAAATTTCGGAAGAGTCTCCCCTGTACCGGCGACCAAATCTATGATACAAACATAGTATCGCAGCCACAGACGGCTGGAACATAATTTCCACAACCACGCAGTAATAAAAATCACAATAAAACAAAGAAATTACTCTAGCAATAGCAATGACTACAACACTCCACAAATAATAAAAGAGACTAGCTAGACATGCGGAAATAAACTCAACTACAATCCCAAATTTAATATAACATTAACAGAGAACTAAAAGAAAGTCTTGACAATTTTGCCAGCTACTTCTGGATCTCTCCACAGTCAAGTCACCACACACCTTCATCACCACCACCACCCTGTCGTCTCCCTTCATATCTTAGCTTTCCCTTTATCTGCAGTAGGAGGAAAGAAAACAAAACTATAAGCGAAAACGCTTAGTAAGTACTAATCTATCTCACAAAAACTTCGAAGTGCATAAAAGTAATGCAATAATACTGAAATTGTAATGCTAAAACAAAGCTACATGTACTCATGGTATACAGGAATAAAACTGAATACTAAACATGCTCACTAACTGACAGAAAAGTAATGAAACTACTACTGTAGGCTTAGAATTAAAGAACTAAACTTTTATTGATTCCAAGCATTAACTTGTTTCATTTTCTTATATCCTTATACTAGAAATTAATCTTTTAATTTCTCTTTCACTTTCTTCTTCTTTTTCTTCTTACTTTTCTTATACTAGAAATTAAACTTTTAATTTCTCTTTCACTTTCTTCTTCTTTTTCTTTTCTTTGGGCCCAGGCTTAGTACCATCTTTGTTTTGCGCGCTCTCTAATAGTGACTGGGGTAGCGAGCCTCTAGCCCTATGAAGATAAAGACCTCGGTCTTACCAAGGCCAAGATCTCGGAATTGGTCACCTGGATTTGTTTAACGACAATCTCGGAAGTCGGGTACTAGCCTCTTACTTTAATTTACTTGTTATCTCTTTTTAACTAGACATTAGTCTTTTTCTTTACTCATGCTTCTTATAATCCTTTATTGGAGCCTATTAGAATCATATAGATGTATCTAACAGGTATAGCATTACAACTAACCAAGCATGCTATATAAAAATAACACAAAGGAAAGCAAACCTGAATTCTCTAAGCATGATATAAAATAAAGCAAAGGAAAGCAAATCTGAACTTACTAATCATGCTATAAAATAGAGCAAAAGAAAGCTAATTCAAACTTGCTAATCATGCTATAAAATAGAGCAAAAGAGAGCTAATTTGGACTTTCTAAACATGCTGTAAAATAGAGCAAAGGAAAGCTAACTTGGACATTCTAAACATGCTGTAAAATAGAGCAAAAGAAAGCTAACTTGGACTTTCTAAACATGCTGTAAAATAAACCAAAAGAGAGCTTATTTAGATTTCCTAAACATGCTGTGATAAAAGCAAAAGAAAGCTAATCTAACCTTACTAATCATGCTACAAAATATAGCAAAAAGAAAACTAATTTGATCTTGCTAACCATGCTACAAAATGGAGCAACAGAAAACTAATTTAAGCTTACTAATCATGTTATAGAATAGAGCAAAAGAATGCAAACTTAATAACTGTTCATGATCAGGAAAACCAAGAAACTAACACTACATGCTTTAAATAAAGGTTGTTCTTGCCCTTTTGAGTAGCAAAGAAAATGCCAAGTTACCATTCAAACTTCTTTAAGCATGGTTGAAACCAAAACTAACTCCTTTAAGCATGCTACAACAGATTTAGAAACAAAGGAAAGCAAATCTAACTTCTTTAAAAATAGAATATAAGCCTCCTTTTATCATGTTCGTAATATGCAAAATCTATCTTTTACTTTGGACATCAACATGGTTGAAAGCATGCACTATTGTTTTAACCGAAACATGATGTCACAGTAAGATCAATCTAAACCATTTTGTCTACATTAATTCGAAGCAATGCCAAGCTACAAAAACTAACTAAAGCACTTCTATAATTGCAAACATGCACTTCCAAAAGACGAAACAATGAACTTCTGCTACTACACCTAAACCTATTCCTTCTAATCTGTTCGGAAATTCCTCAGTCAACTCATATCAATCTGAGCTCAACATAATAGCAATGTATTGGTCATGAAAAAGACTCTAAACAACACACAAGAACCCATTGCAGTCTACCCGAAACAGAGCATGATCATCTCCAACGGGATTTGCTAAAACAGGTTATACAGGCTTATTTGATTAATAAGATAATCTGGTCTGTACACTTAACTAAGCTGAACCTGCTCAGAAATAACAACCAAAAACCCAAACCGTAGTGCTGAACATGTGGCTGTTCCTGCTTACTGATTTAGCAAGGAACCAAATACTGGAATGCTAAATAAGGTAGCAAAACAAGCAAATTCCGAATCCTTATAATATGAATGTTCATGTTAACCTGAACAACAAAGAATTCAGAACTAGAATTTAAGGGCAGCAGGTAGACATACATTGATACAACATTTAAGAGCTAAAGGCATGCTTAAACTACAACCACAGGATGGAAATTAGGGTTGTTCAGGTTATCAAAATTGAAGCATGTCCATAACAAAACTTAAGGTTCTCATGCCGATAAGTAGGGCTTTTCGACTTGGCAACCAGAGCAAGAAAGGAAAGCCCTAGCATACACTCCTACTCGGCACAACAAAACCGAAAGCAAGGGACAAAACCCTAAAGCTTGTCTCTGCCGCCTGGAAACTTAGCTACAAG
The DNA here is from genome assembly GCF_018446385.1 of Zingiber officinale. Taxonomy (NCBI): domain Eukaryota; kingdom Viridiplantae; phylum Streptophyta; class Magnoliopsida; order Zingiberales; family Zingiberaceae; genus Zingiber; species Zingiber officinale. Next base: position 41,608,118 of record NC_055994.1, read on the forward strand.
GTCCAACCAAAACTTTGAACACATGGCAAAATAACTAAGCAACAATTGAAGAAATGAATGAAACCAAACCTTAGCCTCATCAATTCGGCACTGAAATTCCCGTGAGCAAGGAAACGGAAATCTGAAATTCGGAGCAACTCCTACCACAGGTGAGTAGTACTTACCGACGGTTCTTGGACTTACAACCGAGAAGAGGAAGGGGATTCTAGGGTTCGGGTAGCTCCAAATCTCGGCCTCTTCTCTTGCCCGAGTGTTTGCCTTGCCGAGAGAAGCTTGGTTTGTGAAGAACCCTTGAAGAAGAACGCTCGCCAGCCGCCGGAACGCAACCCTAATTTCGGTTTCGTCTTCGCCCAAGCAACGACGACGCTGCCGCACGCGAGAACGAGAGGAGAGGGAATTGTTTCGGCTCGGGAGAAAAGGAATTAGGTCTTTTTAAAACTAGGGTTCCCTATTACTAACCATAGCTTAAATATTTGTCGCTACATATCTTATTAACACCGACCGCTGGCGCAGTTGGTTCGTTGGATTTCGCTCGAAGCCACAGGTCTGTGCTTCGATTCTCAACCGCGCCCCTTTTTCTCCCACTTATTTTAAATGTTCCAACTATAGCTTAAATATCTATCTCTACTTATTTGGTTAACAAAACCCGCGTAGCTCAGCTGGTTGGCTGCGTCTGGTTAGGTCAGGTTTGACCCGAGGTCATGGGTTCAAGCTTTACCTTCAACGGTTTTTTTCAAAATTTCTTTCTTTTTGTAAACATACTAAAAGACCTCCAAAAATTGCATAAAAATACTCTAAAAATTTCTAAAAATCTCTAGAATATTTTAAAAGCATTTCCAAATATTTTTATGGACATTTGGAACTCGAAATAAGGAAAATTGGGTCGTTACAAATCTGTCAGGTTGTCTAATAACCCTCCCACTACGATGAGGCACTACCTATAATTGTGCATCATTTGTGACACGTGTTGAAGTTACTTATGGTATCTTATCTTGTACCGTTGGTACTAAAGTAGAAGTGTCCTCTCTTATTTCCTCAAGAACAATTTTACTCATGGGCTTGTGGTTCATTACATAGTCCTCTTCTAAAAATCAGGCATTGGTGCTAACAATGACCTTCTGATCTTTAGGACTATAAAATAAACCACCTTTTGTTCCTCTAGGATATCCCACGAACAAGCGAACTTCTGTATGTGATTCCAACTTATCAGCGCCTCCCTTCAGCACATGTGCTGGACTACCCCAAATCTGAATGTGTTTCAAACTAGACTTACACCCATTCCATAATTCTGTGGGAGTAGAGGGTACTGACTTAGAAGGTACCGAGTTCAAAATGTACACCGCCTTTTCCAGAGCATATCCCCCAAACAAATTTGGTAATTTGAATAACTCATCATTGATGTAACCATTTCTATAAGAGTCATATTCCTTCGTTCCGCCACACCATTCTGTTGGGGTGTACCAGGTGCAGACAATTGGGATTGAATCCTGACCTCTGATAAGTAACTCCTAAACTCTCCTAAGAGGTATTCTCCACCACGATCAGACCGTAGTGTCTTGATACTTATACTATGACGTTTCTCCACATCAGTCTTGTACTCTTTGAACTTATCAAAGCACTCAGATTTGCGGTGCATCAAGTAAATGTACCCATATCTCGAATAGTCATCTATAAAAGAGATAAAATATTCAAAACCATCTCTTGCCTGGGTAGTCATAGGACTACACAAATGTAACAACCCCAAATTCCTCATTTAGAGTTCTAATAGTGGTTAAAAATATTTAGAAATACTTTAGAAATATTCTAGAGATTTTTAGAAATTTTTAGAGTATTTCTATACAATTTTTGGAGGTCGTTTGGTATTTTTACTAAACGAAAGAAGTTGCAAAAAAATAAAGAAATTTAGCCGAGGTTCGAACCGGAGACCTCTGGCTAAGCAAAGCCTTTCGTTGTCTCGGCTGACTAGGAGCCCAAGCAGGCGTTGCTGATTAAAAGAAGCATGAAATGTATTTAAGTAGTAGAAGTTAATAACAGGAAATAATAGGAAGAAAAGGGTTGCAGCCGAGATTTGAACCCACGAGCCAAGCCTTAAGCAACGCGCGGCTGACCAAGTGTCCCAGCGATCGTTGCCAATTAAAGAGGGGAATGGAATATATTTAAGTAATAGTTAATAGGAAACAGAAAATAAATGGGAATAAAAGGGGCGGCTGAGGAATCGAACCTGCGACCTCTGACCCAGTCAAGATTTAGCAAAGCGCGGCTGACCAAGTGTCCCAGCGAGCGTTGCCGATTAAAAAGGGGAATGAAATTTATTTAAGTAATAGTTAATAGGAAAACAGATAATAAATAGGAATAAAAGGGATGCAACCGAGATTCGAACCCGCAACCTCCAACCCGACCAGAACCTTAAGCGGATCCGGTTGACCAAGTGCCCAAGCGGGCGGTTCTGTTTAGAAAAGATAGAAAAATTTATTTAAGGAGTTAACAGAAATATTGAGTTATAAAAAGGGATAAGTTGATGTTCTGTTTTCCCATGACCTAAACCATCATCTCCTTCTCTTCTGCGTGCGACGGCGGAGCTTGGGCAGAAAACCAAAGGGAGTTAGGGCATCGTCTCCGGCGGCCGGCCAAGGTCCTAGAAGCCCTTCTTGTTCGGTTGTGAGTCCAAGAACACCAAGGTAAGTGCTTCCTCACCTGTAGTAGAGTAGTTTCAGATTCATGTGTTCTTGATTTCTGACGCATGCCGCAAAGATTAATGATTTTGAAGATTTTCCTGCCGTGAGTTTCATAAAGAAGATGAGAAGAGGTTTTAATTAATTTGAATATGTGGTTTAGTTTATTCCTTATTGTTTGATTAGTGCTGCTACCATGAAACTAAATTTAGTTCATTTAGATTTAGAAAGGAGTAAATTGTTTTGTTATGCAGTGAGCATGAGACAGATATCATATTGATTAATTTATGGGAAGAGAATGCATAAATTTAAGGGAATATTAGATTCAGAAAAGATGATGATCAAATGTTGATGACGTAAATTAAGGATGGAAACTTTACTTTCAGATTTTTGATGGAATTTATAGTGCAGAATTTTGATTAAGCTTATAGTGCAGAATTTTGATTAAGCTTATAGTGTAGAATTTTGATTAAGTTTGTAGGCAGATTTGATTAAGCTTATAGTGCAGAATTTTGATTAAGCTTATAGTGCAGAATTTTGATTAAGCTTATAGTACAGAATTTTGATTAAGTTTGTAGGCAGATTTGATTAAGCTTACAGTGCAGAATTTTGATTAAGTTTATAGGCAGATTTGATTAAGCTTATAGTGCAGAATTTTGATTAAGCTTATAGTGCAAAACTTTGATTAAGTTTGTAGGCAGATTTGATTACGCTTGTATGCAGATTTAGTTTTAGTGCAGTTTCAATAAGCATTTCAGTACAGTTCTATTAAGTATTTCCATACAATTCTATTAAGCATTTCAGTGCAGAGTTAATAAGCATTTTAGTGCAGCTTTGTATGAGACACCATTTTAATAGAGGTATTAACAAGTATAAGCAAGATAATGAAAAGAAAGAAAAAGGCCAAGGCCTTAAGTAGATCCCAAAGTCAAGACTTTAGGGATTTTGGCACACAAGGTGCTTAAAAAAAATGCCGAGTCATTATATATTAGAAGTAATAAAAGATAACAAGTATTTTACTTTATTTAAGAGGCTAGTACCCGACTTCCGAGGTTGTCGTTAAACAAATCCAGGTGTCCAATTCCGAAGTCTTGGCCCTGGTAGACCGAGGTCTGCTCTTTTATGATTGGTGGATCGCTACCCCAACCTATTAGGGAACGCACATAAGATGGTACTACGCCTGGGCCCAAGAGAAGTTGATTATTATTTTGAAGTATTAAAGTATAAGTTTTTTTTTAAACAAAAGAAACAAGCTTCACATAAGTTTAGAATTCAGCAAGTTTAGTTTTCCTATATGCTGACATGTTGTTTAGATTTGCTTACATGTTTAGTATTTTAGTATGCTATGTTTCTTTTGCTATTAGATGAGCATGAGTAGTATTTCTTTCTGAGCATTCAGTTTTACATTTCTTTCAGCAACATGCATATTCGAGTTTTGTGAGTTAGATAGCGCTTACTAAGCAATTTTGCTTATAGTTGCATTTCCTCTTACTACAGATAAAGGAAAGGAAAAGTTATAGCAAAGGAAGGCGACAAGGAGGCGCGGATGGATGTGTGATGCCTGGACTATAGAAGCCTTGGGATTTAGCATAAGAATTTATTAAGATTGTCATGTATTTCGAATTCCGCTGTTAGTTAAGATAAGTTAGTAGTCCAATAGCGCTCCACCCTCACAGTCTAGTAGTGAGGAGGGTGGGGTGTTACAAGTTGGTATCAGAGCAGTTCCTATTCTCCAGCATCACTCATCAGCACCAGCCTTGCCGTCTTCAAGTAAGAAAGTATTTAAAATTCTTTTATTTAATATGCTTTTCCTTATTATTTGTAATATAGAATGAACCAATTCCAACACTTCTTTGGCTCTATACCCCTTTGCCTTAAAAGGCCTCTTGGTCATTTTTCCTTCCAAGCAAGACTTGCAAGTCGGAAAGTTTTCCTCTACCAATGAACTCAAAGGTTCATCGGCTATTAACCTTTGAATCCTACTCAAGATAATATAACCCAACCTTAGATGCCAAAGATATGTTTGGTTCATTTTCGAAGGTTGCTTTCTCTTATTAGAATTAGAAGTTGTGTTATTAATTTCCATTTGTTGCTTCGTGGGAGTTATTGGATTAAGAGTATACAAATTGTCAACCAACGCACCAGAACAGATAACCACTCTATTTTTCTTGACAACCACTTTGTCATCAAAAGAAATAGAATATCCATCCATAAATAATTTAGAAACTGAAATCAAGTTCTTTCTAAAACATGGTACGTAAAGATAATTTTTCAATATCAAAGTTTTATTCCTATCAAAAGATAAATAAACATCTTCCAATGCAACAGCCGCCACTCTCGTAGCATTGCCCATGTAGATGGTGATCTCCCCTTCATGTAGTCGTCTGGTTTCCTGGAACCCCTGCAATGAATTGCAGACATGATCAGTGGCTCCCGTATCTATACACCAAGTGCCGGTAGATAACACCGCTAAACATATTTCAACAACTAATGAATAAGATATACCTTTATTGTTCTCCTTTCTACGAGGACAGTCCACCTTCCAATGTCCAGACCGCTTGCATATGAAGCACTTGCCTTTCAGCTTCTTCACACCTGCCTGCAGCCCAATCCCTTGAGGTCGAATCACTTTCTTTGTCGAACCAACTTATTTCTTCTTCTTCTTTCCGCCTTTCAGCTTAGAGGTAGAAACGTTTTCAACAATGTGAACTTTAGAACTTTGACGAAATAGCCCTTCTGTCACTTGGAGTTCTGTCAGAAGTTCCGCCAATGAATAAACCCTTTTATTCATGTTGTTGTTCAGGCGGAACTGCTCAAAACTCTTGGGCAGCGTTTGCATAATGATATCGACCTAGGTTTCCCCATCGATTTCAGCTCCAAGGACTTCCATCGATTTCAAATGAGTCATCATCTTGAGGATATGATCCCTTACGAGTGTCCCCTCAGTCATGGTGGTCGCAATTAAATTTCTCATGGCCTCCTGCATGGCAGCCCGATTCTGGTGTCCGAAGAGTTCCTTGAAATTAAGCATCATGTCATAGGCAGTGGGTATGTCCTGATGCTGATGTTGTAGCACATTTGACATAGAAGCCAAAATGTAACACCGCGCCATTGTTGGTTGGTCCTAGGAAGATTGTACCGGTTCCATTGTACAAAAATTTTGTACAAGTGTCGAACCTTTCCTAAACAACCTATTGTGTTCTTTAGAAGTTAAATTAGGAATCACAAACGGAACTTAACATTATTGATTTCAAATTTAACTTATATATTCTTAATGGTTTATTGATCTAAATCCACCTTTGTTATAAAGTTAATTAAATATTTATGTCTAAAATCGGCTCCCAGGTCAAACATAGCGAGGCACTAGGCCTTCTTGGGTATGGGATCATCCACCACTACCTCGACAAAGCCTTTAATAGGAATTCAATATTTAATTTCCTAAAATAACATTAGGTTTAACCAAAAAGAACAATCGAATCACAAATTTGAAAAACAAAAAAAAACACAACTTCGAAACAAATCCGAAATTCTAGAATCATATGCCTCTTGTGTTTGGAATTCTAACAAAGAAGAACTAGTATGATGCGGAAAATAATTACTAGTTATACCTCTTCTTTGTATGCTAATAACCTCGAGATCTTCAGCTATATTCCTCACCTCCTCTTGGACGTCGTGTGGGTGACGATCCTCCAAGATGAACACCACCCAAAGCTCCTCCTCCTTCTCTAGTATTCGGCCACCCCCACCACCAAGGAACAAAAGAGAGCAAGGGGAAAAGAAAGAAGAGAGGGGTCGACCACAATGAAGAGCTCCAATAAGAGAATAAGAATTGATAATACATGAAGCCTCCCCTCCCCTTTTTTTATATTACTTGCGCAAGGCAAATAAGGAAAATATTTTTACAAAAATTAAAATCTTCCTCTTGTTTTTCCTTTTCCCCTTTTATTTTTTCCTTTTCCTTCCTCTTGATTGATTCAATCATCAATCATTGATTAAATTGATTGGCCAGCCCCTTGCTTGGGCAACAAGCAAGGGTGGCTGGCCCTAAGAGGAAAGAAATAAAATCTTTTGTAAAAATTTTATAAGCAAAGTAGAAAAGCTCTTATAAAATTTTACAAACTCTCTTTTAATTTCCTAACATGGATGTTAAAAAAGGAAAGTTTTAAAAATTAAAATCAAGTTTTAAATTGTTTTAAAATTTAAAACTTCTCTTCTAAAATTTCCTTTTTTAACATGGTTACAAAAAAGGAAAGTTTTAAATTTAAAACTCTCTTTTTTTAAAAAAAAACATGAGGATGGTTAAATAAGGAAAGTTTTAAAAACTTTTAAAACTCTTTTTAAACCATGTCGCCTAATTCAAATAAGGAAAATTTTAAATTTTAAAATCTCTCTTTTAAAACTTGTAGATATATATACAAAGAAAAGATTTTAAAAATTCAAAACACCCCTCATGATTTGAATTATGTGGTCGGCACCCTTTAAATTAAAAGTGTCCGGCCACCTTAAGGAGATTATGGCCGACCCCTTTGGCTTGGTCAACAAGCCATGGGTCGGCCCCTTCTTGGACACCAAGATGGGCTTTTCATGGGTGGATATGAGGCATTAATGAGGCTACGACAGGGACCTAGAGGAGAAATTGGTTTTGGCCTTCCGATGAGCTTGAGCATCTCGTATTCGCCCCGAACACGCAACTCAAGTTCATCAATAATAACTCATTCCACTAGAGAGTTATTATTGCATTACCGCACTAATCCCAAATTACATTATGGGCTCCTTCTTATTATGAGTGTGTTAGTCTTCCTGTGTTTAAGATATCGAATGTCCATTAATTTAATTGAGTTACTGACAACTCACTTTAATTAATATCTTAGTCCAAGATTAGTACCACTCAACCTTATCGTCATGTTGGACTAAGTCCACCTACAAGGTTTAACATGACAATCCTTATGAGCTCCTCTTGGGGACATTCTCAAGCTAGATAACTAGGACACAGTTTCCCTCTATAATCAACAACACACACTATAAGTAATATCATTTCCCACCATATCGGGCCTATTGATTTATCGAGCTAAATCTCACCCTTTGATAAGTTAAAGAAATAAATACTAAATATATATGCTTGTTATAATATTAGGATAAAGAGCACACACTTCCATAATAACTAAGGTCTAGTTCTTTTATTAAGTCGGTATAAAAAGAACTTACCTAAAATGGTCCTACTCAATACACTTAGAGTGTACTAGTGTAATTTATTAGTCAAGATAAACTAATACCTAATTACACTACGACTATTCCAATGGTTTGTTCCTTTACATCTTAGTCGTGAGCAACTATTTATAATTTATAAAGAATTGATAACATGATCTTCTATGTGTGAAACCACACACCATGTTATCTACAATATAAATTAATTGAACAACTACACTTAACAAATAAATGTAGACATTTGACCAATATGATTCTTTTATTTCAAGAATAAATGTTTACAAAAGCTAGGCTTTTAGTATACACTCTAACAGTCATCTCATCTGCCTTGACCCATTTCTTATGTCTCTCTATATCCTCTTCACTAGAATCCTTATCAGGCACGATAGGACAGACCTCAAAAAGTATGAACTTGTATTCTTCAGTAGTTAAGACAATATCCAAGTTTCATTTCCAATCAATATAATTTGGACCAGTAAGTTTGTTTTCTTTTAAAATAACAATAAGAGGATTGAAAGCCATTTTGAAATCCTGAGAATCACAAAATAAAATATTTGGTCAAAACTTTAAAATTTAAAATAATATTGATTCCTCAAACAATATAATTTAAATTCACCAACACCTCAAAACACCGTGAATTTCGTATGCCATGATAGTGTGTACGTATACTAATACATGTTAGTTAGAGCCCTAGAGCCAGTCATTTGATGATTGTATGGACTCATGTATATCATATTCTTGTATATTAATAAAGGCATTTGTTTGGTTATTATACTTATTTGTATTAGTGCCAAATAGACTAAGTATAATAGCGTCCTTGAGTAGAAGGTTCATACCTATATCAATCGATTAGTTGAATCGATAGTGAGATGATATAGGGAACACTACTCTAAATCATTCCTAGTCGAGTATTAACATTCAGGGACAATGTTAATACAATAAGACTAGCATGAAGGTCAGCTCGATGACTTGATCTCACAAGTCATGGATATAGAGATATCAAGCTGACACATGGATATGCATTAGAGAATGTATATTGAATGACCCGCCATGAGAAAGTATCATGCATCGTTATATGAGTGTCATATACTTTCTCATGTGTCTATTAGTATGACTATTAGTCCTTTGACCTGAAGTCATCATGGATCCCTACATAAGGAGTTATGTACTTTGGTTTCGTCAAACGTCACCCGTAACAGGGTGGACTATAAAGGCGATTACTGGGTATGTAACAAATTATGCAGAGGGATGTGAGTGATGTAGATGGGATCTATCCCTCCCATATGACGGGAGCGACATCAATATTCTTGATAGAGTTAGACCACGAAGTGCATGGCCATGCCCAAATGAGTCAACATTAGATGTTGAACTCATTTGATCGAGTGAGTCTACTTGGAGTTCAAGATTTAGATTGATTAGAGGATGACACGGTCTATATCTCACATTGATCAATCTAGATGTCAAGGATAGAAGGACAATGTCACATATTGTGAGGAGTCACAATTAGTAGTCACAAGGTGATGTTGGATCTAAACATTCTTGTAACTTGGGTAGCAATGATGTATTGCTAGATGCCGCTCATTGCTTATGTTTCTAAAGGAGTTTAGGAACATTGCCAACATTACAAGAACCTATTGGGTCACACACAAAGAATAAGTGGATGGAGATTAGGTTCATATGATGAACCAAGAGGATTAGATTCATTTGATGAATTAAATTGGATTAAGAGTAATCCAAATTGGGCTAGCTTGAGTTAGACTCAAGTTGATTCATGTGTTCAATGAATCTAATTTAGATTATGATTCATTTAATCAATTTAATTAAATGAATTAGATTCATTATATTAAATTGGCTTGAATTAAATGGTTAGATTAGATCAACCATGAGAGAGATTAAGTCAAGTTTGACTTGACTTGAGAGGAAGAGGAAGAGTCAAGTTTGACTTGACTTTGCCACATCATATGTGTGACTTGGCATTAAGTGGCCAATGATGATGTGCCACATCATCATAGTTAATACATGAATATGCCACCTAATGGAAGTTACACTTCCTTCTTTGTTTTAATGTGGCCGGCCACATTAATGAGAGTAATTACTCTCATTGTGGCCGGCCACTCAAAATGAAGGGAATTGATGTTTTTCATTGTTGTTGTGATTAACTCCTTCTTCTTCCTCCTTGGGTGGTCTCTCTTCTCTCCATGGTGCTGTTGCCGTGAGGTTCCAAGAGTGGAGAGGGTGATTTGAGTTCCCAAAAGTAGAAAGGGTAAGTGAAGGTCACATAGAAGAGTGTTCTTGGTTTTTATCCTCTCTTCTTTGATCTCCTTTCTTCTTCCATTTCATCCGAGAGCCCTAGAAAGTGCTAGCACACTTGGGGTCTCTCTTCTCCATCCTTGAGTGCTAGAGAGCACTCCTTGTTCGTGTGGATATCACTAGAGAAGTATCTACCTTGATACTTTGGAGATCCGACACGTACCTTGGACGAGCGGGAATTTTGTGAGGGCACGCTTCAAAGGTAAAAGTTCTCTTAATATGTAGATCTAGGAGTAGATCTAAAAGGTTTTTCAAACTCGTACTCGTATTTATCGTTCGGTTTTCTTTGCACGGATCCGTTGGCCTTGGGTGATTCGGGGTTTCCGCGATGCGAAAAGAGGTTTTCGCGGCCCGAAGAACCCAACAGTGGTATCAGAGCCACGTGCAAGGCGAGTACGAGTTTGTTTTTTAGTTTTATGAAAACTAAAGTTTCTGTAATTTTCTGTAAAATTATGATTTTTGGGTTTTTATGAGTATTTTTCTCGAGTAATCGAAGCACAAGTGTTTAGTCGCTTGTAGGCTTCGGCTACCGGAAAGATTTTTCCAAAACGGCTTCGTTTCGCCCCAAAATTTTTTGGGACAGCGGGCTTGGGTGCCATTAGATCACTTAGGAGCAACTTGCGATGGTTAGATAGCGGGTAGGGGTACTGCCCCTAATCCCGCAAGGGGATTTGCTCCGTGATTGCACCCGAAATCGCTAAAAACGAACCCGCCGGGAAGATTTTTCCGAAACGGCAATGTCTCGGCCCAAATCGTTTTGGGACAGCAGGTTTAGGCGCTGTGGGATCGAAAAGGAACCCTCGCGATGGTTAGATCGCGGGTAGGGGTGCTGCCCCTGGCCTCGCAAGGGGATCCGTTCCGCGATTGCGCCCGAAACCGCTAAACGGGTCCGCCGGGAAATTTTACTCGTAAAAATTATAAAAATTAATTTTAAAATTACAGAAAATTAATAAAATATATAATTTTGAATTATATATTAATTTTGTGATAGTCATGGCCCAAAAACCCAAGGTGATTGGATTGTGTTGTAATTCATAATACGGCCTGCGTGCCGTTATGTGTTTGCGAGTGTTGTCGCGTTGTGCCTTCTCTTATATTCTTGTTGTAAATTAGATTTAGACACGAATGTAACTCGAGTTTCAAATTGTAATGTACAAATTGGAGCAGTGGAGGGTCCAAACGAGACGGAGTTCCGAGGCGGGCACGAGCAACACAAGGTGGTCAAAGGGAGGAGCTTGGAGAAGCTGTTGACCCTAGGTTGACCAATCGATCTTCTCATTGACTTGAGAAGATCGTAGTAGGGCCATGACTAAATCACAAATAGATTAATTAATTGCTTGTGTATGTGATGCATATTTAATAAGTAGTTAATTAATTAGTGCCTTACGATTAGATTAGATCTAAGTCGTGCACATGATGCACCCTTGCGATTAGATTAGATCTAAGTCGTGCACAAGATGCATCTTTTTCGATTAGATTAGTTCTCAATCGACTCAACTCTAATGCCTAACCGTGCCATGATACCTATCACTACCTCGATCACATGTATTGTTGAATCTGCCAAAGCAGAGCAATACATATTATCTTGGTAGGGTACGGAGGGACAATCTTGGTCCCGCCTATCAACGCATGGGTGAATACAAACTCAATTAGATTGAGTATTCCTAGTTACTCGGTTGGATCGAGTCAACTATGGCATTCTTCCAATAGTTGGAAAGATAGGACAAAATCACTTTTATATTAACTCTCGGGCGTATTAGCCAAAGCTAACTCTAGTTTTAATATAAATATGGATCTTGATCCTATAAACAAGAGTTGTATTGAGATGTAATTGGTAATCGTTACCTACCGATCATACTAAGGCTTGGGCGTATTAGCCAAAGCTAACTCAAGGGTTAGTATGATGTGGATCTTGTCCCACAAGAATTATAGAATTCAGTGTGAGCATCATTTAATTAAATGCCTAATTAAATGATTTTAAAAGAATATGATATTTATTTCTGCAAATTTTTCTGTTGTAGATAACCATGACATCGAACACGAATTCCTTCTCCCTGCGATCTGTCCTTGAGAAGGACAAGCTCAACGGAGCGAATTTCCTGGACTGGTAGAGGAACTTGAGAATAGTTCTTACCCAAGAACGTAAACTGTACATTCTGGAGCAGCCCATTCCGGAGGCTCCTCCTGCCAATGCCCCGCGAGCAGACAAAGATGCTTACAAAAAGCATCAAGACGACGCATTAGATGTGTCCTGTCTAATGCTCGCGACCATGAACTCTGAGCTTCAGAAGAAACACGAGTTGATGAGTGCTTACGATATGGTTGAGCATCTTCGCCAACTATATCAGGGACAAGCAAGGCATGAGAGATTTGAGATCTCTAAGGTACTGTTTCAGTGCAAGATGTCAGATGGGGCTCCCGTAGGTCCTTATGTACTCAAGATGATTGGGTACATAGAGAACCTCCAAAGACTGGGGTTCCCACTTGGCCAAGAGCTGGCCACTGACTTAATCTTGCAATCCTTGCCGGATAGCTATAGTCAATTCGTTCTGAACTATAACATGAACGAGATTGACAAGCCACTGCCCGAGCTCCTTAGTATGTTACGAACTGCTGAGATTAACCTTAAGAAGGTTAAGCCCATTCTGATGGTCCAGAAGCATAAGGGCAAAGGCAAGCCCAAAGGCAAGGGAAAGTCCCAAGCCAAGGGCAATGGAAAGGCACTGAAGCCTACAGGAGGGGTCGCCAAGGATGCTACCTGCTTCCACTGCGGTCAGACCGGGCACTGGAAGAGGAACTGCAAGGTATACTTGAAGGATCTTAAGAAGAAGCGAAGTGAGACTTCCACTTCAGGTATATATGTTATAGAAGTCAATCTATCTATTTCTACATCATGGGTATTAGATACTGGATGTGCTTCTCACATTTGTACTGATGTGCAGGCGCTGAGAAATAGCAGGGCATTGACAAAGGGCGAGGTGGACCTACGAGTAGGCAATGGAGCACGGGTTGTTGCTGTTGCTGTAGGGACTTATTTTCTATCTCTACCCTCTGGGCTTGTATTAGAATTAGATGAATGTTGTTATGTGCCTGCTTTGACTAAGAACATTGTATCAGTTTCTTGTTTAGACAAGAAAGGTTTCTCGTTTACAATAAAGAACAAATGTTGTTCCGTCTATTTAAATGATATGTTCTATTGTAGTGCACCTCTGATAAACGGACTCTATATTCTAGACCTTGAAAGCCCTATCTATAACGTAAATACCAAGAGGTTCAAGTCTAATGACATGAACCAAACCTACCTTTGGCACTGTCGCTTAGGTCATATAAATGACAAGCGCTTATCCCAACTCCATAAGGATGGTTTGTTGGACTCATTTGATTTTGAATCATATGAGATATGTGAGTCATGCCTACGAGGCAAGATGACCAAGACTCCCTTTAATGGACACAGCGAGAGAGCAACTGATTTGTTAGGACTCATACATAGTGATGTATGTGGCCCTTTCAATGTTGATGCTAGAGGCGGTTATAGGTACTTCATCACATTTACTGATGATTTTAGTAGATATGGTTATGTGTACTTGATGACACATAAGTCTGAATCCTTTGAAAAGTTCAAAGAATTCAAGAATGAAGTACAGAACCAGCTTGGCAAGAGTATTAAGATACTTCGATCCGATCGAGGTGGAGAATACCTTAGCCATGAGTTCCGTGACTATCTAGCTGAGTGTGAGATTCTATCCCAACTCACTCCTCCAGGAACACCACAGTGGAATGGTGTATCCGAACAGAGGAATCGTATCTTATTAGATATGGTACGATCTATGATGAGTCACACAGATCTTCTGACATATCTATGGGGATATGCTCTAGACACGGCAGCTTTCATACTCAACCGAGTTCCATCAAAGGTCGTGATAAAGACACCATATAGGATATGGACTGGGAGAGATGCCCAGGTGTCTTTCATGAGGATTTGGGGTTGTGAGGCTTACGTACGACGTCAAGTCTCAGACAAATTAGGACCCAAATCCGACAAGTGCTATTTCATTGGATATCCCAAGGAAACTAAGGGATATTACTTCTACATTCCCAGTCAGCACAAGGTAGTTGTGGCAAAGACTGAGGTCTTTCTAGAAAGGGACTTTGTTTCTAGAAAGACTAGTGGGAGCACGTTCGATCTTGAAGAAGTTCAAGATGCGAACAATAGCACTGATGCCTCGATGGAAGTTGAACTGGAACCATAAAGTGTTGTGGATGATGTTGTTCCACAAAGAGTTGAGGAACAACAACCAGTTTAAGTAGAGTTCAGGAAGCTGTGATGAGACCAGATTCCGAGAAATGGCTAGAAGCCATGAGATCCGAGATGGAATCCATGTACACCAACCAAGTATGGACTTTGGTTGATCCACCTGAAGGGGTAAAACCCATTAGGTGTAAGTGGGTCTTTTAGAGAAAGACTGACATGGATGGACTTATCTATGAGGGATTTCTGCCGATGTCACATGGCGTGAGTTTTTCGAAGACTCAAGGTCCCTCTTCTAGAGAGAAGAGAGATCGCATGGATCAGATCCCTTATGCCTCAGCCATAGGGTCTATCATGTACGCCATGCTATGTACTCAACCTGATGTCTCGTATGCTTTGAGCATGACGAGCAGATACCAGTCAGATCCAGGTGAAAGTCACTGGATAGCGGTCAAGAATATTCTTAAGTACTTATGAAGGACTAAAGAATATTTCTTGATATATGGAGGCAATGATGAGCTAACTATAAAGGGTTACAGTGATGCTAGCTTCCAGACCGATCAGGATGATTAAAGATCACAGTCGAGGTTCATGTTTTGCTTGAATGGTAGTGCTAAGAGCTGGCAGTGTTCACAGCAGTTCTACAACGTTTCCATCTCATTCGAGAGATTATCGATAGAGGAGATGTGAAGATTTGCAGAGTACCTACAGAGGCTAACATCACAGATCCCTTGACCAAGGCTTTGGTACAGAGAAAGCATGATGGTCACACTAGGTCATTAGGCCTTAGAGCCTATACTTATTGGCACTAGTGCTAGTGGAAGATTATTAGTTAGAGCCCTAGAGCCAATCATTTGATGATTGTATGGACTCATGTATATCATATTCTTGTATATTAATAAAGGCATTTGTTTGGTTATTATACTTATTTGTATTAGTGCCAAATAGACTAAGTATAATAGCGTCCTTGAGTAGAGGGTTCATACATATATCAATCGATTAGTTGAATCGATAGTGAGATGATATAGGGAACACTACTCTAAATCATTCCTAGACGAGTATTAACATTCAGGGACAATGTTAATACAATAAGACTAGCATGAAGGTTAGCTCAATGACTTGATCTCACAAGTTATGGATATAGAGATATCAAGCTGACACATGGGTATGCATTAGAGAATGTATATTGAATGACCCGCCATGAGAAAGTATCATGGATCGTTATATGTGTTGGGTTCTTCGGGCCGCGAAAACCGCTTTTTCGCGTCGCGGAAACCCCGAGTCACCCAAAGCCGTAGATCCGTGCAAAGATTCGTAAACAAAAACTTTTCAAAAAACCTTTTCTTGTACGAGTTTGTAAAACCTTTAGATCTACAATAGATAAGGGTTATACCTTCGAAGCGTGCCTTTCGCTTATCCCGCTCGTCCAAGGAGTTGCCGGATTTCTAGACCGTCAAGCACCGGTCCTCTAGAAGTATCCACACGGACACGTAGGTGGAGAAAACCTCACACAAAGGTGTGCTAGCACCTTGGTGAGATTCGGCCAAGCAAGGAGAAGAGGGAGAGGGAGAGCTTGAGAGGAAGAAGAAGGAAGATACACCACTTGAATGAAAAATGAATTCACATTCATTCACAAAGTGGTTGGCCACTTTCTTCTAGTGTAACTCCCATTAAATGCATTTAATGTGAAGTTAATAAGAAAATGGCTTTGTAACTTCCATGAGGTGGCATCCATGATGATGTGGAATATCATCATTGGTCCACCTAATGCCAACTCACCAATGAGGTGGCAAAAGGTCAAGTCAAAATTGACCTTTGGTCTTCCTTCTCTAATCAAATCAAACTTGATTCAATCTCTACCATGGTTGATCTAATCCAACCATTTGATTCGAGCCAACTTAATATAATGAATCTAATTCATTAAATTAAATTGATTTAATAAGTCATAATCTAAATTAGACTCATTAAATACATGAATCAACTTGAGTCGAACTCAAGTTAGCCCAATTAGGATTACTCTTAATCCAATTTGATTCATCAAATGAATCTAATCCTCTTGGTTCATCATATGAACCTAATCTCCATCTAATTGTCCTAAGTGTGTGACCCTATAGGTTCTTGTAACGTTGGCAATGCCCTAAACCCATTTAGGAGCATAAGTAATGAGCGGTATCTAGCAACACATCATTACTACCCAAGTTACAAAAATGTCGAGATCCGACATCACCTTGTGACAACCAATTGTGACTACTCACAAAATAATGACAAGTGTCCTTCTATCCTAGACATCTAGATTGATCAATATGAGGCATAGACCGTGTCATCCTCTAATCAATCTAAATCTTGAACTCCAAGTAGACTCACTCGATCAAATGAGCTCAACATCTAATGTTGACTCATTTGGGCATGGCCATGCACTTAGTGGTCTCACTCTATCAAGAATACCGATGTCGCTCCCGTCATATGGGAGGGATAGATCTCATCTACATCACTCACATCCCTCTACATAATTCGTTATATACCCAGTAATCGCCTTTATAGTCCACCCAGTTACGGGTGACGTTTGACGAAACCAAAGTACATAACTCCTTATGTAGGGATCCATGGTGACTTCAGGTCTAAGGACTAATAGTCATACTAATAGCCACATGAGAAAGTATATGACACTCATATAACGATCCATGATACTTTCTCATGGCGGGTCATTCAGTATACATTCTCTAATGCATACCCATGTGTCAGCTTGATATCTCTATATCCATGACTTGTGAGATCAAGTCATCGAGCTGACCTACATGCTAGTCTTATTGTATTAACATTGTCCCTGAATGCTAATACTCGACTAGGAATGATTTAGAGTAGTGTTCCCTATATCATCTCACTATCGATTCAACTAATCGATTGATATAGGTATGAACCTTCTACTCAAGGACGCTATTATACTTAGTCTATTTGGCACTAATATAAATAAGTATAATAACCAAACAAATGCCTTTATTAATATACAAAAATATGATCTACATGAGTCCATACAATCATCAAATGATTGGCTCTAGGGCTCTAACTAACAATATGAGTGTCATATACTTTCTCATGTGGCTATTAGTATGACTATTAGTCCTTTGACCTGAAGTCACCATGGATCCCTACATAAGGAGTTATGTACTTTGGTTTCGTCAAACGTCACCCGTAACAGGGTGGATTATAAAGGCGATTACTGGGTATGTAACAAATTATGCAGTGGGATGTGAGTGATGTAGATGGGATTTATCCCTCCCATATGACGGGAGCGACATCAATATTCTTAATAGAGTTAGACCACGAAGTACATGGCCATGCCCAAATGAGTCAACATTAGATGTTGAACTCATTTGATCGAGTGAGTCTACTTGGAGTTCAAGATTTAGATTGATTAGAGGATGACACGGTCTATGCCTCACATTGATCAATCTAGATATCAAGGATAGAAGGACAATGTCACATATTGTGAGGAGTCACAATTAGTAGTCACAAGGTGATGTTGGATCTCAACATTCTTGTAACTTGGGTAGCAATGATGTATTGCTAGATGCCGCTCATTGCATATGTTTCTAAAGGAGTTTAAGAACATTGCCAATGTTACAAGAACCTATTGGGTCACACACAAAGAACAAGTGGATGGAGATTAGGTTCATATGATGAACCAAGAGGATTAGATTCATTTGATGAATTAAATTGGATTAAGAGTAATCCAAATTGGGCTAGCTTGAGTTAGACTCAAGTTGATTCATGTGTTCAATGAATCTAATTTAGATTATGATTCATTGAATCAATTTAATTAAATGAATTAGATTCATTATATTAAATTGGCTTGAATTAAATGGTTAGATTAGATCAACCATGAGAGAGATTAAGTCAAGTTTGACTTGACTTGAGAGGAAGAGGAAGAGTCAAGTTTGACTTGACTTTGCCACATCATATGTGTGACTTGGCATTAAGTGGCCAATGATGATGTGCCACATCATTATAGTTAATACATGATTATGCCACCTAATGGAAGTTACACTTCCTTCTTTGTTTTAATGTGGCTGGCCACATTAATGAGAGTAATTACTCTCATTGTGGCCGACCACTCAAAATGAAGGGAATTGATGTTTTTCATTGTTGTTGTGATTAACTCCTTCTTCTTCCTCCTTGGGTGGTCTATCTTCTCTCCATGGTGATGTTGCCGTGAGGTTCCAAGAGTGGAGAGGGTGATTTGAGTTCCTAAAAGTAGAAAGGGTAAGTGAAGGTCACATAGAAGAGTGTTCTTGGTTTTTATCCTCTCTTCTTTGATCTCCTTTCTTCTTCCATTCCATCCGAGAGCCCTAGAAAGTGCTAGCACACTTGGGGTCTCTCTTCTCCATCCTTGAGTGCTAGAGAGCACTCCTTGTTCGTGTGGATATCACTAGAGAAGTATCTACCTTGATACTTTGGAGATCCGACACGTACCTTGGACGAGCGGGAATTTTGCGAGGGCACGCTTCAAAGGTAAAAGTTCTCTTAATATGTAGATCTAGGAGTAGATCTAAAAGATTTTTCAAACTCGTACTCGTATTTATCGTTCGGTTTTCTTTGCACGGATCCATTGGCCTTGGGTGATTCGGGGTTTCCGCGACGCGAAAAGCGGTTTTCGCGGCCCGAAGAACCCAACAATACAAACATTTGTAAGGGGAAGTTTTATCCATTAATTTTATTATCTTGTCAACCTAACTTTATGACAATAAAATTAATAGTTGGTTCATCTTCGACCATACAAATAATTGCAGTGACTCTAATGGGGAGTATACTATTAAATGCGCCTAAGTATATACCATTACTTGATACTTAGTCCATTAAATAGGATTGTGCCTCTTTAGATGGAGAAGATCACACATACCTAAATAATTTCCTATAATCATCCATAGAGGAAGTTTGATCTAGTGATCTGCAAACAAACTCATCTGATATGGAGGAAGGCACTTAAGGCCAACGCGCAAGTTTGAATTCATCACTTACAAACCAGTAATGGAGACCATGGAATTTATTTAAATAATCCCTCTCCTACTTAGTTATTTAAATTGAGGAATTTTAACATGCTCACACATCATAACACAGCATCACAGTACATAAAACAACATATAAAGGCAATAAATGTGAAAATAAAATTTCCAACTATTATGGCCTCATCCAACGTTGTACTCCAATATGCCACCAATGGATCAAGCCGTCACGTCTATCTCGCTTCCTTCTTCGTCACGCCTCCGGTCCTCAAAATAGCACCACGCATAGCAACGATACAAGCCACAATAAAAAAAAATAAAATTTACATTTATCAATCCTATATTCCACAAAGGAATTTACATGTAATCTAGATCGAACAAAATATAAAAAAAATAATAATAATACGGCAACCGGCCGTATTTAATTATTACAATCATGCACACACAAAACAACCTCGACATGCCCGAGGGTTCAAATCACACACAAACACACAAAGCCATAATAGTTGGACTTAGGACACCTGTAACCACAAAGTTAATCTTTCTTGCACATTCTACTATTATCCGACCTAAATTTATATATGAGCAGTGCATAATTTAACCGAAAACCAATCACATAGAACCAGAAATCCTGCTCTGATACCATTTAAAGGCACTGTAATTTCATTCTATTTAAATTTCCTTATACAAAAATTGTACAATTACAGAACTATTCCTAGCAACTCGCATGTTCAATCAGACATGTGTTTGATCAATCAAGCAAGTTCTTGACGAATCAAAGCACACCTTGATCGAAGTACAAGATCGCTAACCTCTTGTGTTGGTATTCAAAATCGATGCAAAGAAAACTTAAACTAATTACGCAATGAAATTAAAGAACTAGTTGTACCTTTCCTTTGTAGCTAAAGACCTCTTGATCTTCTGCCATATTCCTCTCCTCTTCTTAGACGTAGTGTAGGTGACGATCTACCAAGACAACAACCACCCTTCCTCTCTTTGTTTCCAAATCTTCGACCACCAAGAGAAGCTCTAGGATGAAGCACCTTCTTCTCTTCTTCCCTCTCCTCTTCTTTTTCTTCTCTAAGTCACCGGCCACCAAGGGATCTAGGATGGGGCGTCGGCCCCTAAGCAAGGGAAGATGACCGCAGGCCCTTAGCAAGGGAAGAGGGGCACTGGCCCTTGGCAAGGGAAGAGGGGCCCCGATCCTTGGCAATGATGAGGGGCATTGACCCTAAGCAAGGGGAGGGGAGGGGTGCCAACCCTAGCAAGGGAAGAAGGGGCGCCGGCCACAAGGAGGAGAATAGAAATTGTGGAAAATTAAGTTTTAGGGGGGCACCACTTACTCCTTCTTATAGCCTTGCCACCATCCCTACGAAGGTAGAGAAAACCAAACCAAAACCAAGTTGTGGATGGGTGGATGTGAGGCTTTATATAGAGGCTACAACAGGGACCTAGAGGAGGAATTTCTTTAGGCCTCCTGATGGGCTTGTGCTTCCTGTCTTCCGCCCGAACACCCAACTCAAGTCCATCAATAATAACTCATACCACTAAAGGATTATTATTGAACTACCGCACCAATCCCATATTACAATATGGGCTCCTTCTTATCATGAGTGCATTAATTTCCTCGTGTTTAAGATATCGTATGTCCTTTAATTAAATGAGCTACTGACAACTCAATTAATTAATATATGATTCCAAGAGTAGTACCACTCAACTTTATTATCATGCCAGACTAAGTCCACCTGTAGGGTTTACATGATAATCCTTATGAGCTCCTCAAGGGGACATCATCAACCTAAATAATTAGGAGACAGATTCCTTCTATAATCAACAACACACCATATAAATAATACTCCCAACTCGTCGGGCCTATTGATTTAACTAATAAATCTCACCCATTGATAAGTTAAAGAAATAAATACTAAGTATACGTGCTTGTTATTATATTGGGATTAAGAGGGCGCATATCCATAATAACAGAGGTTCTGTTCTTTTATGTAGTCAGTATAAATTGAATAACCTCAAACGATCCTACTCAATACACACATAGTGTACTAATGTAATTTTATAGTCAAGACAGACTAATACCAAATTTCACTACAACTGTTCCAATGGTTTGCCCCAATCCATCTTGGTTGTGAGCTACTATTTATAATTTATAAGGAACTGATAACATGATCTTCTGTGTGGCACCACACACCATGTTATCTATAATATAAATTAAATGGACAATTGCATTGACATATATATAAATATAAAATGCAAATATTTAACCAAAGTGATTCTCATTTCAAAATATTTCAAAACAGATGTTCATACAAAAGCTAGGCTTATAGTATACATCTAAACAGTGTTATCGTCTTATCATTCTTTGTGTTTCTTGATCTCTAAGTAAACTCACTCAACTAGATGAGCTCAATATCTCATATTTACTTATTTGAGTATGGAGATATATTTTAGTAGTCCTAGTTAATCAAGGAGTCCACAAATATCACTTTCGTAATATGGATGGGTTAGATCCCATCTACATTGTAGGATCGTAAAGCGCTAGAGGGGGGGGGGGGTGAATAGCGCTCATGGCTATTTCATTTATTTCAAAAAATTCAAAGTAAATACATAGTGGAATATTGAAATAAGTTAAAAGCAATCGCTAACACTTTTGGTTACTTGGTTCAGAGCATGTGTCGACTCCTACTACAAGGCCCGCACGTAAGAGTGCTTTCGATGGACAATCCGCTATCAATTTCGAATAATTACAAGTAAGCAATTACAATATTCAAAATAACTCCAAAGTAAAGAATACCGATGACTATAGATCTAAATATTCTTGTTCTCAGTTGTCGTCAGAGCTTCGAGGCATCGTGGAACTATTTTATCGGTAGCACGCAAGAGAAGAAGTCATTCTGAATGTTGTACCGAAGCTTCTAGTCGTTGCTACTTTTATAGGTTGTTCTGGGTGCCCAAAACTCCTCCGAGTGCCTGGACCATGTGGCTCGGCCACTCCGCACGTGCCACATCAACTTCGTGATAACTTTTGGGTTCCAAGCGCTTGGACCGACTTTGGCGCCCGGACCAGTTAGGGGCACCCAAACCAGTTTCGGGCCCCCGAACCAGCTTTTTCCAGCCCTTTATTTTCAGCGAAATAAAGTTAGTCCAGGCATAAAATATATATAAACTAAAGTTTGATAGCCTCTGACTGCCCAATTTTGACTTTGAATTTCATCGAAACTCTAGGTCGAACCGACGCCTACTGTTCCCTCTTCAGGGAACGCGCCCTCAGCTGCTCCTCTCAAGAGATTTTACCTATTTCCAGATTAATCCTCCAGACCAACTGGTCTTTTTCATAGCATCCGAAGCTTCCAGTCTTCATGTTGGACGCCCGCTCCATGACTCGCCCAGACTTTCACCCAGTTCACAACACCAAGATTTCAACCTAGAGTCCCCGACTCTAGGAGTTTTGCCCGAAGCTTTCGATCCACCAAGACTTTTTGCCTAGGGTTACCACCCCCTAGGACCTAAGGTTATGACACCCTAGGATTTTCCACTTGCCTAATCATAGCTAAACTTTTGCCTAAGAACACTTATGACTTTCTTGTAATCTCATTCAAACTCGTTAGATCACAAATAATCTTAACTTTAAACCCTTTGCCATTATCAAAATGCAGGTTCGATCGTCAGATCCTTCCCGCACCAACAATTTCTCCCTTTTTGATGGTGGCAACAAAAGTCAAAGTTAAGTAAAACATAACATGATTATAAGAACATAAATGTGCACAAAAAGATGCAATATCAAGATGCAATTTAAAAAGATGCAATATTTATAACAACTTGTTGTAGCTCCCCCTGTAAAATATTGAAAATAGGCGAATATTAATAAGGGAATTTTTTGGAAATTTTGGAAATTTTTCGGAGCTCGTACGGACGAGTTAACGGGGATAAAAACAGGGCCCGGAAAAGCCTGTTTAGGCTACCTCATTTAAGCGAGGAAATGTTTTTTTTTTTTTGTTAATTCCTTTTTCCTTTTCTTTTCATTTATTTCTTTTCTCCTCGTGCTTAAACTTCCTTCTCACCCAACCCTTCTCGCGCTGACGCCTCCCCCTCGCGCTCGACAGTGCCCTAACCGCCGGCCCCGGCGGTTTCTTCCTCGCCAAAACCTGAAATCCCTCGGCCACTTCTCCTCTCCTCTGCCTCCCGAATTTTTTCTCCCTCTCCACAGTCGAGTGACCCCGAGTCCTAGCCACATCGCCGCCACTCCGACCCGACGTCGAGCCCTAGGTGTCGACACCCTCTCCGATCTCCTCACGCGCGCCACCGGCGACAGTCATCTTCCTCTTCTTCTTTCCGAGACACTGTCGAACCACCTCTTCCGGCCACCGATCCGATCTAGCGTCGGCCAAACTCCTCTTCCATAGTTTGTATTCGGCGCCACTACCGTCTCTCGACCTGAACCAGCGCTGTTGTCGCATGTGCCCTAGCGTCGGCGGTCGAGTTCGTCTGTGCCCTAGAACCGATCTGCCCATCTCCGACTACTCAGGTCAGTGACTCCACCTGAGTTTTATTTTCAGCAACTTCATGGGCTGTGAGGCTACAAATGAGTATTCGGGTTTGGTTTCGGACAGGAGCAAGTAGTGCCGAGTTCTTCCTCTGTTCCAGCCTGAAGAAAAGGGTCGATTGGGGGTAAGTGGTTGGTATAGTGGTTATGCATTAGTAACTGGATCTAATGTTTAGCTGTTGATGTATCGATGTTCTTTAGGGTATATTGTTTTGGAAATCCACAGCCCCAACCTCGCTCCAGTCAGGGCTACTGGCAGCAAGTGGTCTCCTGCTGTGGATCACCGGCAGACCATCCGGATTTGGGTGAGTCTTGATGCTATTTCATTTTTATAAAGGATGATCATGTGTAGATTTGAATTAGGGTTATGTTTGAATTAAATTTAAAATGGAATATGTGATTCATCATGTTTTAGATGCATGGGTAATTGGACTTAGGTTTTGGATTTTTAATCAAAGGGTGGATTGAGGATTAGGTAACTAATCCTAATTGATCGTCAAATTTATTTAGACAGGATGATGGTCATATGATTTGGGGTTTTGCCTAATTTAGGGTTAGAGATTTTTATTTAGCTATTTATGAGAATTGTAGCTAAATAAAATATATTACATTGGTGGCACAGGACTTTGACGCGAGACGAGTATCTCGGAGTTAGATTTGGACCATTATATCGGAGGCGTGTACTTTGACTTATGTCTTTTGATATGCATAATAATGTGTTTAACATATAGCATGATTGTGTTTTCCATTTGTTTCGGTTGGTCACTACATGATTTATTACATGTTTGCTTGTTTACTCGTTATGCACTGCATATTATTATTTACCTGATCATACCTGCTTTATAGGTAGTTACACAACCATATGATACATTATGTTCAGGACCTAGGGTTTATTTGATACCCTATCTGTTTGTGTACCTTCCATCTGATACATTGACTTGTGGTACACCTTTTATTTATGTATGGATCATGCTATGCTATTCATGATAATGCCATGTTTAGTGTCATGCATCATCTTGCATGATTGCAAGCTGTGCGATTGTCTGCTCCATTATTGTTGAGCACATCGCCACTTACATGTATCTGTACACACCACCACTCATGGGTTAGTGGTATATCAGACAGGTGTGTGGCAGTTCCGCTGTTTGGCTCCTTTGGTCTGGTGACTCAGTGTTACGCTCCGCAAGTGTACGAAAATGTCGCAAGTAATATAAAAGATTATCGTATCCACAGGGACTGGAATAAGCACTAGAAATGTCTCAATGCGAATTAGCTAAACAACTATCCAATCGTTTCAAAAGCAAAATAAAGGTAAACAAATCTAATATTAAAGATCAACAAACAAGAGTTTAGTGTTTTGGGTTATTATAAAGGGAGATTCTAGGAGTTTCAGTTTCTTTGTAAGATTTATTGAATGTAAAT
The DNA here is from genome assembly GCF_018446385.1 of Zingiber officinale. Lineage (NCBI taxonomy): Eukaryota > Viridiplantae > Streptophyta > Magnoliopsida > Zingiberales > Zingiberaceae > Zingiber > Zingiber officinale. The sequence continues at coordinate 41,633,531 of NC_055994.1, forward strand.
GGTTCACCAATTCTTATCCCTCAATTGCCAAACATGTAGAAAGTTGCCGGTTCCCTCTTGCAATAGACAACCGGCTAAGGACTGAGAAATGTATCTAAATAGGATTAATTAGACATGAACCTACGTTGTCCTTACACAGAAGCGCACCTATTACTATGCCTTCCTCGGATATCAACATAAAAGCCCACAACTTATTAATCTATCAAGATACAAGAAGCTAATCATAAAATCCATCCTACTCTCTTGAATATTCCTATTTCCTCTTCAAGATTATCTCTCAAACGTCCTTACACGGGCTTGCACCTGTCACGTGGATCCCTCGGATGATCGAGTGAGAGTTTATCTTTACCAAGTCTATAAGAAATCCAAACAATCAATCAAGAATGAGAATTGAGCGCAAACCACAATCAATCATTCAAGATCTAATTGATACAAGCAAGATAATGTCATCGAAACAAGAAAATGGCAAATCCATAAGAGATTACATCAATCCATCATACAAATACTCCCTTAATCCTAGAATACAAGATCTACTCCATGAATCGAGGAAGAAAACCCGAAGAAATAGAGATTACAAGCATTCCTTGAATCCCCCAATCCAAGAAAACAAGAAGAGGGAGAAAGAGAAAACTTATCTACGAAGAAGCCTTGTCTTCGGATCCAATCCCCGCTCCGGAGTCGAAATCGTCGAGATCTCCCTTAGAATCGCCCAGAAATCCTCCCAAGAATGGGAGGAAACCGCCAAATCTTGCTTTCTCCCAAAGGGGGAGAGATCCCCTTTCAATTCATGAAGAAGGGTTTAAATAGAGGAGGGAATCGGGCGCCACACGGCCCCGTGACACGGCCGTGAGATGCTTCGGAGTGCTCTCAGGCCAACGAAGCCTGGCCATGTGTCTCCACATGGCCATGGTTCCACACCCATGGGTAGCAAACCATGGTTGCGCCAAACGGTACAGCCGTGCCACTCTACCAGAGAACAAGCAAGTCCCGTGTAGACCCACACGGCCCTGTAAGGCTTCTGCTCTGGTTGGCTTCAAATCTTGACACAGTCGTGCGAGGTTCACACGGCCATGTCATCTTCCTCTTCTGTTGGTGCCAAACTCCACACGGCCCGAGCTCCATACCAGTGCAGGGCCGTGTGAGGTACACGGCCTGGTGCTTTCTCCCTTCGTTTCCTCCAATGCATGCCCAAAGATGTAGATTCTTCACCAAATCGACTCCTGTGTACAGAAAATACACAAAAAGCATATCTCCGAACCAAAAGAGTAAACATGCTAAAAGGAAAGCTGGGAGTATAAAAATGCATAGATCAAGCATGCTCAAAGTATGTAAATGTGCGTAAAAACATGCATAAAGGAGTATATAATCTACGCACATCACACCCCCAGACTTAAACCTTTGCTTGTCCTCAAGCAAAATGCTGCACTCTAAATTCATATGTTCTACAACGCATTCATAAAACCCAGTGCACTTTCCTAATTCTATCAAAAAGTTTCATCAACAGGCATGATCATGGAAACAAGTAAAGTATGGTTCAAGCGTAAAAATCTTGTGCGCAGTGTAAAAGTAACTCAACACCCTTCAAGTTTCAATCCATGTCCTAGTCAAGTCGTCATCAAATTTGAATTCCTAATGTTTCCAGTGAAAGACAAGTAACCAGTGATAGGCACTTACTTACCATTCACTTGGTTCATATTTCTCAACTAACCCAAGGTCTCAAAGGTGTGCTCAATCTCAAGAGAAGCTAAACAGTCATTTTCCCAGTAACCTAACTCGGTCTCAAAGGGTGACTTGCTAGATTCCACTCATGACAACTATTTTTTATATCCCTTATTGTTCATTTTTTTTTTATAAGTGTTTGCATTGTGCAAAACTTATTCACAAATGTACTTTTAGCACACATGTTGGGATATTTTGATTTTTCCAAATGAGCTTTAATGATTTGAGCCTCATCCAGTAACCAAAATGAAAGTTGAGAGATCACCATGGAAACCAAGTACTAAGCAAACAAGATGAATCATGACTATTTCAATGACATCAACTATTCAAGCATTAAGCACAAGTGTAGTGAAGATAAAATCCTTAAGGTTGAACCAAAACTAAAACTCATCACCATAAAATTCTTAGCTTGTTTCATGCTACCCAAGATAGAAAAAATAACTACACAAAGTTTACTAGTAGCATCATGCGAACATCATGAATCGAGACAATAATCGTGCTAACATTTCACTTGAATCCAAGAAAGCATATAAGTGAAGATTTGATGTTCTCAAAATTTTTTTTGCCATGATTATTTCAAAAACAAGCAAAATAAAGCAACAAGCAATGAAAATAAGAACCAACATGAAAAACTAATCAAAAACTAAAAACTGAAAACCAAACTAAACAATACATGACACCCCCCCCAGACTTAAACTTTTCATCGTCCCAATGAAATCAGTATGGTGGAGGAGGTGGAGGTGGACGAGGGAAAGGAGGTCTACGACATGGTTGGCTAATAGGAAAACTAGGAAAACCCGGAATCTCACCCAAGGATCTATGATACTCATATAAAGCATCAACTTGTTGGCTAGTAAGCGTCATACTCTGCATAAAATCTCTCATCCTAGCCTGATCAGTATCATAATCCTGCACAAACTCATCCACTTGACCTTGAAAATTCCTCGTAAACTGAAAATGATTTTGTACCTCCCTAAACTGATCATCAGATAAAGAGAAGCGCCCCTCCAACATTTTTCGTTGGGAATCTTGCTTCTAATGAAGTGATTCTAGAGACGTACGAAAATCTGAAAAATCAAACCTAGAAGATCCCGTGCCATATGCAAAAGAATGCCTAGCTGGCTCCATAAAACTAGAAGGCTGCGTATGTCCAGATGACGAGGGTTCATTATGTGGCTCAGTGTCTCCAGGTATAGAAGGGTTATCCTCAAAATCTAACTCAGAAATTACCCAATTAGCCCGGTTACGAATAGTAGTTCGTTCAGGAAAAGGAAGGGGTAAAGGAGAACCATTTCTCCTAGGAAACGCGAAACCATTCTCATCCCGAACGATCATTTTCATAGCAAGACATGTATCAATGTCAATCATGTCATTACCATGAATTATTTCCAACCCATCAACATCAAGATTTAGATTACAAGCTATTCGGGTAATCAAACCACCAAAAACAATTGATCCTGATGATGCCCTAGCTGATCTCAATAAGGTTTGAACAAAATGAAAACCAGAGTCAAATTCAACCTTATAAAGCATAGCCCATAAAGTATAAAGCTCTATCTTCTTAACCACCCCATCACTCTCTCCCCTACCAAAAATAGTTTTACTCATGACTCTATGTAGATACCTAAAGATGGGGTTTTGCATATGGGAGGCCTTAGCTCTTGAAGGCTCATAAGGTTGATCTAACCCAGTTATTGCATTCCAAAAATGATTCCAATTAAACCTTGGATCAAACCTACGAGGGCTACCGGTGGTTATTCCAAAACAAGAATTAAAGTCACTAAATGCCCATAGAAATTCTTGATTCATTAATCTAAAAGAGATTTTTCCAAAATAATCATCTTCATTTGTAAAATGGACATCCAATGAACTTAAAAATTCTAAAACAAGACGAGGATATGTAGGCAAATGCGTGTACATAATATCACTCCAATCCAAAACCCAATCATCAAATCTACATCTTCCCTAATTCCAAGCATATCAAGAACAGTTGGGTCCATATATCTAGTACACACAATCTTTCTATTGACAAGAATTGCGAATCTAGTTACTTGATCATCATTTCTGAACACAATATTGAATTCATTGTCATTACCTTCGTTGCGTGAAGTCCTTTTGCCTTTGCCCTTCACTGGTTGTTTTCCTTTGTCTCTTGATGGCTCCTTCTCTTTGTCTCCACTAGATCCACCACCTCCTTTGCGCAATCTCTTCAAAATATTGGACATCTTGACGAGTTTAGATAGGGGAAGAATTATCTAGAGTGGTGGAACTCAAAGAACGAAACTTCAAAGAACAAAAGATCTTAGGTTAAGAGAACAAAAGTCCAAGTCTTAGAGAGGAGGAGAATCGGATCTAAAAGATCTTGAGAGATTAGAGAGGAGTTTTTAAGAAATTGGGAGAGAAAGATATGTTTTGGAGAGTTGGGGGTGTGCGGAACACGGCCAAGATCTGGCCGTGTGAGGTAGGAGGTAGACTTTAATAGTTCTCCTACACGGGCCGTGTAGATCTACACGGCCTCCCCATCTTTCCTCTCGGGAATCTTTGCACGGGCCGTGTAGATCCACACGGCCTCCCCCTCTTCCTTCTCTAGATTCCTCGCACGGCCGTGTCTGGGACACGGCCTCTCCATCTTTCCTCTCGGGAATCTTTGCACGGCCGTGTCTATGACACGGCCTATACCTTTTTCTCCTCGGGAGATCCCACATGGCCGTGTCTGGATGACACGGCCCAAACACTTCCCTTCTCTGCAACCTTTGCCTGGCCGTGTATAGCACACGGCCTGACTCTGTTTTGCACCTAACCTGAAAACAAAATCAAAAGAATGCATCAAACTAAAAGAAATTACAATACAAATCAAAACTAACTAAAAGAACCCTTGGGTTGCCTCCCAAGAAGCGCTTGTTTAAGGTCTTTAGCTCGACCAAACTTAATCATTCGCTCCTTTTCCTCGCCCTTGGAGGACAGATATACTTTTCGTTTCTGTTGGGAGATCTTCTCCCAACATCTTCCACCACATTGTCTCCTTCATTTGGTGGCCTTCCATGAGGATGGAAATTCCATTCCTCAAGTTTATAAATGCTTGTCCTGCTACAAGCATTTAAAAGAGACGAGACATGGTTAGAAATATTAGATAAATCATATTCCAACTTTTCCTTTCCAATTACCAAAGAAAGCTTATGGTTTTTGACATCAATTATAGCTCCAGCTGTAGCAAGGAAAGGTCTTCCTAATATGATAGGAATCCTAGGGTCCTCTTCCATGTCCAACACGACAAAATCTGTGGGAATAACATTCCCATCCACCTCTACTGGCACATCTTCTATAATACCCAAAGGGTACCTGCAGGAATGATCAGCAAGTTGAAGTGCCATAGTAGTAAGTTTAATGTTTTTGAGACCTAATTTATTACAAATTGAATAGGGAATGAGGCTAACACTCGCCCTCAAATCACAAAAAGCTTTTTCAAAAAATTCTTTCCCTATGTTGCAAGGAATATAAAAGCTCCCTGGGTCCTTCAGTTTTGGAGAAGTGTTCTTCTCAAAAATAGCACTACATTCCTCACTAAGTGCAATGGTCTCGACCTCTCCTCTTCTTCTCTTATTTGACATGAGATCCTTCAGGAATTTGGCAAATCTAGGCATTTGTAAAATAGCATCAATAAGAGGTACCTCTACACAAATTTCCTTAACTTTTTCTATAAACTTGCCAAATTCTTCATCCTTCTTGAGCATTGTAAGTCTCTGAGGAAAAGGGACAGCTTTGCTCTGATGGTTCAGTGGAAGAGTCTCTTCAACCTCAATGGTACTCTCCTCATTAGCTTGAATCTGATTTGATATAGGAGGAGAGAGCTCTTCTTCTTTTTGTTTCCCTTTTGAAGCAGTCACTTGGGAGTCTCCCAAGGTCCGTCCGCTCCTAAGCTCAATCCTATTGCAATGCTCCATAGGATTCACATCAGGTTTTCCTGGAAGCTGTCCTGGTGCTCTGGATGATGAGGAAGCTAGTTGGGCAATTTGACTATCCTGGATCTTTTGATGCTTTTCAGAATTATCCATTCTCTGAATGAGCTTTGCTAAATCTTGCTTCATTTCATTCTGATTTGAGATAATTTCTTCAAGCATCTTTTCAACATTTGACTTTGGTAAGCCTTGAGAAGATAGATGTTGAAAATTTTGTTGCCCAGCTTGAAAATTTGGTCTTGCCCCCATAGATGGTCCTTGATCTTGATTGTTTCTGTAAGAAAAATTTGGATGACTCTTCCATCCAGGGTTATAAGTATTTGAGTATGGGTTGTTCTGCCTTTGATTGTAGCTCATGATTGCATCGCATTGTTCAAGTTGATTGATTTGTGCAGTGATAGCTCCCAATGGACATGAGTCATTTGAATGCTCTGAACTCCCACATACTTCACAAGATGTACTAATAGCATTGACCATATTAGCACTAGTCCCCATATTCTCAAATTTCTTTGTAAGAGCATCCAATTTTGCAGACAAAAGAGTGACTGCATCTACATCAAACTTCCCTGATGCTTTCATTGTTGGGTTTACAGAGGAGTAGCCACCACTTCTTTCATTTGCCCATTGATGATGATTTTGTGCTACACTTTCAATGATTTCTTCGGCTTCATCTAAGCTTTTATTCATAAGTGCCCCTCCAGCAGCTGAATCAAGGGACACTTTAGTATGATAATTGATACCATTATAAAAAGTGTGCAACACTAACCATCTTTCCAACCCATGATGTGGGCATTGTCTGAGCATACTATTATATCTATCCCATGCTTCAAAAAGAGATTCTGAGTCAGTTTGCTTGAAGCTTGCAATTAAATTCCTCATATGAGCTGTTTTGCTTGGTGGGTAGAACTTATCAAGAAACTGTTACTCGCACTGCTCCCAAGTGGTGATGCTATTAGGGGCCAAAGAATTCAGCCATTGCTTTGCCCTATCTCTTAGAGAAACCCCAAATAACAGTAATCTAACTGCATCTGAAGGAACTCCATTCATTTTCATGGTCCCATATATTTCATAAAAGACCTCTAAATGTTGATTGGGGTCTTCATGAGCTCCTCCACCAAATTGGTTCTGCTGCATCATAGATATAATTGCGGGTTTGATCTCAAAGTTATTAGCCTCCACTGAAGGTCTTGAAATACTAGATCGGAAACCTCTTGCATAGGGTGCTGCATAGTCCTTGAGTGGTCTATTTGCCATGTTCAAATGTTCCTGTTCTTCAATTTGCCTTTGCAGAATTCTTCTTTTATGGAAAGTTCTGTCAATCTCAGGGTCAAAAGGAAAGAATTCCCCTGCAAAGTTAGATCTTCGCATACACAAGAACAAGATAGCAGATAGCAATTCGACACAAAAAGGAAAATAGAAGAATAAAAAATGCAGAACTGAGTTTGTACAAAAGAAATTAACAAGAAGTGAAAGTTATACAAGAAACTAAAAAACAGAAATCTAATGATTAGTTACAACTATGCAATATGAAAGGAAAACAAATGTTATGTTTAGTCTAACTCAATTGATAATTCCTAATGTTATAGCGCAGTCCCTGGCAACTGCGCCAAAAACATGTTACGCTCCGCAAGTGTACGGAAATGTCGCAAGTAATATAAAAGATTATCGTATCCACAGGGACTGGAATAAGCACTAGAAATGTCTCAATTCGAATTAGCTAAACAACTATCCAATCGTTTCAAAAGCAAAGTAAAGGTAAACAAATCTAATATTAAAGATCAACAAACAAGAGTTTAGTGTTTTGGGTTATGATAAAGGGAGATTCTAGGAGTTTCGGTTTCTTTGTAAGATTTATTGAATGTAAATGGTTCACCAATTCTTATCCCTCAATTGCCAAACATGTAGAAAGTTGCCGGTTCCCTCTTGCAATAGACAACCGGCTAAGGACTGAGAAATGTATCTAAATAGGATTAATTAGACATGAACCTACGTTGTCCTTACACATTACTATGCCTTCCTCAGATATCAACATAGAAGCCCACAACTTATTAATCTATCAAGATACAAGAAGCTAATCATAAAATCCATCCTACTCTCTTGAATATTCCTATTTCCTCTTCAAGATTATCTCTCAAACGTCCTTACACGGGCTTGCACCTGTCACGTGGATCCCTCGGATGATCGAGTGAGAGTTTATCTTTACCAAGTCTATAAGAAATCCAAACAATCAATTAAGAATGAGAATTGAGCGCAAACCACCATCAATCATTCAAGATCTAATTGATACAAGCAAGATAATGTCATCGAAACAAGAAAATGGCAAATCCATAAGAGATTACATCAATCCATCATACAAATACTCCCTTAATCCTAGAATACAAGATCTACTCCATGAATCGAGGAAGAAAACCCAAAGAAATAGAGATTACAAGCATTCCTTGAATCCCCCAATCCAAGAAACCAAGAAAAAGGGAGAAAAAGGAAACTTATCTACAAAGAAGCTTCGTCTTCGGATCCAATCCACGCTCCGGAGTCGAAATCGTCGAGATCTCCCCTTGAATCGCCCAGAAATCCTCCCAAGAATGGGAGGAAACCACCAAATCTTGCTTTCTCCCAAAGGGGAGAGACCCTTCAATTCATGAAGAAGGGTTTAAATAGAGGAAGGAATCGGGCCCACACGGCCCGTGACACGGCAGTGAGATTCACACGCCATGTCCAGTCCCTCTCTTAACCGCAGTAGTGTGTCCACACGCCGTAACCCTTCGCTCGAATGCTACACGGCCGCAGTGGTGCACACGCCACACCGCTTAGTCTCTCGAACGCTACACGGCCGTGTGGTGCACACGCACCGCTTGGTCTCGAAATCTCACACTACTGCAGACCCACACCCCTGTAAGGCTTCGCCTGTTGGTTTCAAATTGACACGGTAGGCGAGGTTCACACGCCATGTCGCCTTCCTCTTCTGTTGGTGCCAAACTCCACACGGCCCGAGCTCCATACCAGTGTATGGCCCGGTGCTTTCTCCCTTCGTTTCCTCCAATGCATGCCCAAAGATGTAGATTCTTCACCAAATCGACTCCTGTGTACAGAAAATGCACAAAAAGCAGATCTCCGAACCAAAAGAGTAAACATGCTAAAAGGAAAGCTGGGAGTATAAAAATCCATAGATCAAGCATGCTCAAAGTATGTAAATGTGCGTAAAAACATGCAAAAAGGAGTATATAATCTACGCACATCACTCAGCGTGGTCGCCGGCAGACAGTTCCACTCTGTTTGGCTCCGTTGGTTTAGTGTAGCAGCGTTGTAGCAGGCAGGCGGTTGGACTTTGTTTGGCTCCGTTGGTCCGCTCATGGGTAGTGTGACTCAGCGTGGTAGCCGGCAGAGATTCCTTCCCGTCATCGTGTACCGGGTGAGAGCATTGCACTCCCCCATTTATTATTTCGGGGTAGGAGTATGTGTGTACTCCGACAGCATCCCGTCCACTCGGTCACTCATCAAGGGCAGTGATGTCAGAGTGCACGGTTGTCACAGCTCTACCCACTCGGACTCACCATTGTGTGTGAGATGGCTGACTGGCGTCAGGGGTGACCATGTCATTGGCATCATATGCATGATGCATTTATTGCTTGTGTTTGCTGCATTTACTTGCTGCATTTATATGGATGCATATGATTGACATGCATACAGGATTATGACACTCTCAGTCTGACGACCCAGTTATCCTTATACCTTAGTCCTGGTTAGTACAGTTTCTCCTGTTTTTGTTTCAGTTGCATTTATTCTTCTCGTATTCAGGAGACTGTACGCATGATTAGTGTTGTCTGTTATTTACTTTATTATGCATATCAGTTGTACCTGCTGAGTGTTGGGATCACACCCTCCTCCGTTGATATGTTGTCAGGAGGCTGTTCCAGTCGTTAGTCCCCATTGCACGTAGAGCTAGTTCTCTGCTGATCACGAGTTGTTATTTTAGTTTTCTCTATCAGACTATGTCTTGGTCTTGTAATGTTTTATTTATGGATCTTGTATGGATTCTTATCGTTGATGGATTTTGGTATGATTTGGATATGTTTTACTCCATGCCTGCCTAGATGGCAGAAGATGTGAATTTGTCGGATTTGTGTTTTATGAGTGTAGTGGAGTAGGAAAAATCGGATTTGAGCTTTACGAGTGTAGTTGAGTAGGGTTGTTTTCGAGTCATCGTATTACTGTTCTATTTGTTTACTATTAAACTGCGTGGTTGTGTCAGCTAGAGGCTGAAATTGATATTAACTTTGTGGTGATTATTTTATTATTGTTATTATTCCAGCAGCATGTGGCTGAGGTATATGGTGATTGTAGAAAGTTTCAGATTGTCCGCCGTACAGGGGAGATGCTACCGAAATTTCTTCGGACAGGGACTCCTCCGGGGCGTGACAATTTATTTGGTATCAGAGCTTAAGTTTTACGATCGTTGTTTTCGTGTTTTGGATATTTCGGATAACCTGATACCAATTTATATGGTATCAGAGCGCCAAGGTTTGGCCATACTTGTTTGGTTTCCGTGTGTTGGATTTTCGAGATTCATCTGATACCAATTTATTGGTATCAGAGCAGGGTGTGATACCTTCTTTTAGTATTCTGGATATATTGTGCTAGCCCAAGTTTGCGAGTCAAACTGGGTAGTTATTTTTGTTGCACGGATTTTCCATTACGTATATGTTTTGGACTTTCGTTTCGGATTAATATGGATCTCCGGTGATTTTCTTGTACAAAATTCCGAGGTCAATTTGGGGACTGGACAGTGACGGAACATCTCCAGACAGCAATTAGGTATGATGTTATTTTAGTAATTGGTTATTCTGGTAGTAATATCTGTAATATAATTTAACAGATATGAGGCGATCTACGCGTATTGCTGCGAGACGTGGTGCTGGACGACCACGTACGAGGACCGCGGGATCTCTGGATATGCCAGAGATGCCTTCTGTTGATGAGCCTGTCAGCCAGGGACAGACTCAGCATGCTGCGGGCGCGTCGGGCTCTCAGACCCCGATGGCTCCCTTAGAGGTACCTACCTCAGCTGCACCGACAGTATCCACTCCTACTGTATTTCCGGTACCACCAGGGGTACCATTGGCATACCCGACACCAGCTCCAGCCCAGCCTATGGCGTACTCGGCACCACCGCCACCTGGGCCTACAGTGTACCCGACACCAGCGGCACCTGTGCTCCCAGTACATACGGTGTACCCAGCAGCACCTGCATTAGGGATACCGGCTGCTCCACATCCGGTACCATTGCCTATCATACATCCAGCAGTACCACCGACGGCTTATGCTCCAATTTATACAGCAGCACCGGGAGCTCCTACTCTAGTTTATTCAGCGGTACCACCTGTAGCATCAGCTCCAGTGGTTCCGCCAGTTCCGACAGCCGTTCCGACACACCTCACAGACTTTGTCACGGCACGAGCCAGGATTCCAGTGTTGGCAGAGTCGATGAAGAGTCGGTTCACACTCTTCCGAGGAGACTGAGATCCGAGTGTGGCCTTGTCTTGGATTGAGACTATGGAGCGGACTTTCTTCCATATGGCTTGCTCCGAGTGGGAGAAAGCAGAGCTGGCTACTTTTCACTTACGGGACACGACCGACACTTGGTGGCTTACCCAGCGTTCCATCATCGGTGAGCAGAACATCACTTGGGCTAGATTCAGAGAGGCTTTTGAGAGCCGTTTCTTTCCACGAGCTTATCAGATGGCTCGCCGGCAGGATTTCCTGAGTCTGCGACAGAACAATCAGACAGTGACTGAGTATAATGCAGAGTTTGACAGATTGACCAGATTTTGTCTAGAGCTTGTTACTGAGGACAGTTCGCGTATGCAACAGTTCATTCAGGGGTTGGATGGACATTTGCAAGTAAGACTTGCCGGTCTTGGTACCACTTCCTATCTGGAGACTTTAGACAGAGCCCTATTGAATGAGTCAGTGCAGCAGAGAGCATTTCCAGACAGAAAAAGGAAACAGCCGGGTCAGACATCTGGGCAGATCCAGCAGCCTCAGGCTACACCACAGCAGAGCAGGCGTAGTTAGTCAGATCAGGGTACATCTGGGGTATCACGTAAACCTCAGAAATCAGGGCAGTCTTTTTCAGGACGTTTCCGGTCTCCCTAGCAAAATCGAAAATAACCCGCCAGCAACATTCGTTGTTTCAGATGTGGGTCCAAAGATCATATCACCTCAGCCTGCTCTCTAGGACAGTCAGTTTACTTTCATTGCAAACTGCCTGGGCACCAGAGCCGAGATTGTCCGCAGAAGACTCAGCATATGACTTACGGAGTGTCTGATCATGGAGGACAGTCTAGTCAGTCTGGAACTTATCGAGGAGGGCGAAGAGCCCAACCTTCGCATGGCCAGCAGCGGAGTGCTTCACCTGCAGCAGCGACATTTGGCATGCTTGGACAGGAGTACTCCAGTGCTTCCATAGCACCCCAGAGTTCTGTTCTGGGACTTTATTATCCAACGCAGGGGCAGTATCAGATGCAGCCTCAGCCTTTAGGCCAGTACCAGACTCAGTCCCAGCCAGCTGCACAGTATCAGTAACCGTCCTCTCAGTCTTCTCTGGTACATTATATAGCACCGCCTTAGTGGCAGGCGTCTGCCCAGCCGCAGCAGCCGCTGGCAGTGTTACCCCCTCCTCCTCCGCTAGAGACTGGTCGTATACATGCGATTACCAGAGAGGATGCGCAGCGAGCCGACGGATCCGTTTTCCGCGGTATGATTTCCATTTATGCATTTTCCGCTGATATATTGATTGATACTGGTAGCTCGCATTCTTTTATATCCCGTACCTTTACGCGGGAGATTGGTAGATTACCTACTTTTAGACTGCAGCGATTGACCGTCTCCCTACCGTCCGGTGATACTTTAGACGTCACCTAGGAGGTCAGAGGTTGCCCGTTAGACTTTGGCAACATGATACTTACAGTAGATCTTCTAGTATTGGAGATGGTCGAGTTTGATATCATTCTTGGCATGGATTGGCTGTTAGTATATCATGCTACCGTCGATTGCCAGACGAGGGTGGTCACCTTCCGGCCTCCGAACCAACCCTCGTGGGATTTCACAGGCATCAGAGATGACGACATATCGATCATTTCGGCGATTCAGGCTCAGAAGCTGCTGTCACATGGCTGTCAGGGTTTTCTGTTATCTTTGATGAGTACTGAGGACAGCGGTAGTTCGCAGCTCTCTGACGTTCTGGTAGTCCGAGAGTATCTGGATGTATTTCTAGAGGAGCTACCAGGTTTGCCTCCCAGAAGGCAAGTTGAGTTCGCTATTGAGCTGATTCCGGGGACCGCACCGGCATCGAAAGCTCCTTATCGTATGGCACCAAAAGAGTTAAACGAGCTGAAGGTTCAACTCCAGGAGCTTTTGGATAGGGGATTTATTCACCCTAGTGTTTCTCCATGGGGTTCTCCAGTGTTATTTGTCAAGAAAAAAGACGGCACCATGAGGTTATGTATTGACTACAGACAGCTGAATGTAGTGACCATCAGAAATAAATATCCATTGCCACGGATCGATGATTTGTTTGATCAGCTTAGAGGTACCTTCGTGTATTCTAAGATTGATCTGCGATCCGGATATCATCAGCTGTGAGTCAGAGACTCAGATATTCAGAAGACAGCTTTCCGTACCAGATACGGTCATTATGAGTTTTTGGTAATGCCATTTGGACTTACCAATGCTCCAGCGGTCTTTATGGACTTGATGAACCGTATCTTTCTGGAGTATCTGGATCGGTTTGTTATCGTCTTCATCGATGATATATTGGTCAACTCTCGTTCCGAGGAGGAGCACGCACAGCATCTTCGCACAGTTTTGGAGATTCTTCGACGACATCAGCTGTACGCGAAGTTCAGCAAGTGTGCATTCTGGCTATCCTCAGTCGGTGTTCTAGGACACGTGGTCTCTAGCAGAGGTATTTCAGTTGATCCTCAGAAGATCGAGGCTGTCACCAGTTGGGAGCAGCCGAAGTTAGTTCAGGAGATCCGTAGTTTTCTGGGATTGGCCGGATATTACCGACGTTTTGTCGAGGGTTTCTCACGTATTGCTATGCCGCTGACACGCCTTACCAGGAAGGACGTGAAATTTACGTGGATAGAGGATTGCGAGACCAGCTTTCAGGAGCTGAAGCGGAGATTAGTGTTGGCTCCAGTTTTGGTTTTACCTTCTGGAGAGGACGGATTTGTACTCTACACCGACGCTTCTCTACAGGGTTTGGGTAATGTTCTGATGCAGCACGGCAGAGTAGTCTCTTATGCTTCCCGTAAGCTGAAGGAGCATGAGAAGAACTACCCAGTTCATGACCTGGAGTTAGCCGCCATCATATATGCTTTGAAGATTTGGCGTCATCATCTATACGGTATTACATTTGAGATTCTCACTGATCATAAGAGTCTCAAATATATTTTCACTCAGAAGGAGCTTAATCTCCGACAAAGGAGATGGATGGAGTTCCTGAAGGATTACGATTGTACCATTAGCTACCACCCGGGGAAAGCTAATGTGGTTGCCGATGCACTCAGCAGGAAGTCCAGAGGGACTTTGTCTTGCCACCGGACTTCAGTCACAGACTTGATTCAGAGTTTCTCTGAGTTAGATCTTGAGGAGTAGGGACCTACAAGGCAGGGTATTCTTGTTACCATGGTTGCTCAGTCGTCGATCAGGACGAGGATCCGAGAGGCACAGGCTGGTGATCAGCATTTGCAGTTCATTAGTAGTCAGATAGCTTCCAGGCAGCAGACCGAGTTTACACGAGACGAGGAGGGTATTATATACTTCCGAGGCAGATTATGCGTACCTCAGTCTCATCCGATCTTACAGGAGCTACTTCAGGAGGCTCATAGCTCTCGATTTGCGATCCATCCAGGCGGGACCCGTATGTATCGAGACTTGAGGCGTTCCTATTGGTGGAACGGTATGAAGAAAGACATCGCAGATTTTGTAGCTAGATGTCTTGTCTGTCAGCAAGTGAAGGCTGAGCATTAGAGACCTGCCGGGTTACTTCAGCGGATTCCTATTCCTGAGTGGAAATGGGAACATATCACTATGGATTTTATGGTGGGTTTACCGAGAACACGACGAGGTCATGACGCGATTTGGGTAATCGTTGATCGATTAACCAAATCCGCGCACTTTTTAGCGATTCGGAGGACTAACTCCCTGGACCGATTGGCAGATCTGTATTGCCGAGAGATCATCAGATTACATGGTGTTCCGTTGAGTATCATTTCGGATAGAGATCCACGGTTTACGTCACGTTTCTGGCAGAGTCTGCAGTAGGCCTTGGGCACACAGCTCCGTTTCAGTACAGCTTTCCATCCACAGACAGATGGACAGTCAGAGCGGACCATTCAGACTTTAGAGGACCTGCTGAGGTCATGTGTTATGGATTTCGGAGGCAGTTGGGAGGACCATCTGTCGTTGGTAGAGTTTGCTTACAACAATAGCTTTCATTCGGCTATCCAGATGACACCGTTTGAGGCGTTGTATGGTAGGCCTTGTCGAACACCCGTCCTCTGGGATGAGGTTGGAGAGGCCCAGATGTTGGGACCTCATAGAGCTCAGCAGGATGTAGAGTTGGTCAGTACTATCAGACGGAGGATGTCAGAGGCGCAGGACCGCCAGAAGAGTTACGCTGATCGCAGACGCAGACCACTAGAGTTCTCTGTTGGCGACCATGTATTTCTGCGAGTTTCACCCACGAAAGGGGTGAAGAGATTTGGCCTCGGAGGTAAGCTGGCTCCGCGGTATATTGGCCCTTTCGAGATCTTGGAGAGGATCGGAGCGGTAGCTTACCGGCTGGTACTACCACCGTCCCTGGCAAGCGTCCACAATGTATTCCACGTATCTATGCTGCGGAGATACATGCCCGACCCGACGCATGTGCTGGCAGATATTCCAGTTCCAGTTCAGCCTGACATTACATAGTTGCGGAACAAGACTATCCGGCTGGTTAAAGTCAGATGGCAACATCATTCAGACGAGGAGCCTACTTGGGAGCTCGAGGATACGATCCGAGCTCGTTATCCCCATCTTTTCACTTGAGGTATGTGATTTATTTACCATTCAGCATTCATACTATTTATCTGTTGTTAGTACTTGCTGATGGTAGATAACAAAATTTGGGGACCAAATTTTTATTAGTGGGGGAAAATGTAAAATACCGAAAATAGGTGAATATTAATAAGGGAATTTTCTGGAATTTTTGGAAATTTTTCGGGAATTTTTCGGAACTCGTACGGACGAGTTAACGGGGATAAAAACGGGGCCCGGAAAATCCTGTTAAGGCTACCCCATTTAAGCGAGGAAATGTTTATTTTTTTTATTAATTCCTTTTTCCTTTTCTTTTCATTTATTTTCTTTTCTCCCCGTGCCTAAACTTCCTTCTCACCCAACCCTTCTCGCGCCGACGCCTACCCCTCGCGCTCGACTGTGCCCTAACCGCCGGCCCCGGCGATTTCTTCCTCGCTGAAACCTGAAATCCCTCGGCCACTTCTCCTCTCCTCTGCCTCCCGAATTTTTTCTCCCTCTCCACAGCCAAGTGACCCCGAGCCCTAGCCGCGTCACCGCCACTCCGACCCGACGTCGAGCCCTAGGTGCCGACGCCCTCTCCGATCACCTCACGCGCGCCACCGGTGACGGTCATCTTCCTCTTCTTCTTTCCGAGACACTGCCGAACCACCTCTGCCTGCCACCGGTCTGATCTAGCGCCGGCCAAACTCCTCTGCCCTAGTTTGTATTCGGCGCCACTGCCGTCTCTCGACCTGAACCAGCGATGTTGTCGCCTGTGCCCTAGCGCCAGCGGCCGAATTCGTCTGTGCCCTAGAACCGATCTGGCCATCTCCGACTACTCAGGTCAGTGACTCCACCTGAGTTTTATTTTCAGCAACTTCATGGGTTGTGAGGCTACAAATGAGTGTTCGGGTTTGGTTTCGAACAGGAGCAAGTAGTGCCGAGTTCTTCCTCTGTTCCAGCCTGAAGAAAAGGGTCGATTGGGGGTAAGTGGTTGGTATAGTGGTTATGCATTAGTAACTGGATCTAATGTTTAGCTGTTGATGTTCTTTAGGGTATATTGTTTTGGAAATCCACAACCCCAACCTCGCTCCAGTCAGGGCTACTGGCAGCAAGTGGTCTCCTGCTGTGGATCACCGGCAGACCATCCGGATTTGGGTGAGTCTTGATGCTATTTCATTTTTATAAAGGATGATCATGTGTAGATTTGAATTAGGGTTATGTTTGAATTAAATTTAAAATGGAATATGTGATTCATCATGTTTTAGATGCATGGGTAATTGGACTTAGGTTTTGGATTTTTAATCAAACGGTGGATTGAGGATTAGGTAACTAATCCTAATTGATCGTCAAATTTGTTTAGACAGGATGATGGTCATATGATTTGGGTTTTTCCCTAATTTAGGGTTAGAGATTTTTATTTAGTTATTTATGAGAATTGTAGCTAAATAAAATATATTACATTGGTGGCACACGACTTTGACGCGAGACGAGTATCTCGGAGTCAGATTTGGACCATTTTATCGGAGGCGGGTACTTTGACTTATGTATTTTGATATGTATAATAATATGTTTAACATATAGAATGATTGTGTTTTCCATTTGTTTCGGTTGGTCACTACATGATTTATTACATGTTTGCTTGTTTATTCGTTATGCACTGCATATTATTATTTACCTGATCATACCTGCTTTATAGGTAGTGACACAACCATATGATACATTATGTTCAGGACCTAGGGTTTATTTGATACCCTATCTGTTTGTGTACCTTCCATCTGATACATTGACTTGTGGTACACCTTTTATTTATGTATGGATCATGCTATGCTATTCGTGATATTGTCATGTTTAGTGTCATGCATCATTGTGCGATTGTCTGCTCCATTATTGCTGAGCACATCGCCGCTATACGATCTGTACACACCACCACCAAGGGTTAGTGGTATATGTGTGTGGCGCTCGCTATTTAGCTCCGCTGGTCCAGTAACTAAGCGTGGAGACAGCTCGCTCTGGCTCCGTTGGTTTAGTGTAGCATTGTAGCAATTGGACTTTGTTTCGCTCTGTTGGTCCGCTCGGGTAGTGTGACTCAAAGACGGTATGGCAGAGATTCCTTCCGTCATGTATCGGGTGTGAGCATCAAGGCCCCCATTTATTGTTTGGTAGGAGTATGCACTCGACAACATCCCGCCCACTCCACCATCGTAAGGCGATGATGTCGAGTGCACTCGGTTGTCACTCTACCCACCTGACTCACCATTGTGTGAGACGGTCGATCGGGGTGACCGTGTCATCGCATCATACGACGATGCATTTATGTGTTCACGATTTACTGCTACATTTATATAGATGCATACGATCGATACGCATGTGATTACGACACTTCGTCCGACGACCCGCTTATCCTTATACCTGGTCTTTTTCTCTGCTTTTGTTTGATTACATTTATTCTTCTCGTATTCGTGAGACCCACGCATGATTAATGTTGTCTCGTTATTTACTTTATTACGCATATCAGACCGAGTGTTGGACTCACACCTCCTCCGTTGATATTTTCGAGTCGAGGTCGTCCCGAGCAGCCCATCGCTAGTCCCCATTGTACGTAGTGCTAGTTCTCTGCTGATCACGAGTTGTTATTTTAATTTTCTCTCTCAGACTATGTCTTGGTCTTGTAATGTTTTATTTATGGATCTTGTATGGATTCTTATCGTTGATGGATTTTGGTATGATTTGGATATGTTTTACTCCATGCCTGCCTGGACGGCAGAAGATGTGAGTTTGTCGGATTTGTGTTTTATGAGTGTAGTGGAGTAGGAAAAATCGCATTTGAGCTTTACGAGTGTAGTTGAGTAGGGTTATTTTCGAGTCATCGTATTACTGTTCTATTTGTTTACTATTAAACTGCGTGGTTGTGTCAGCTAGTGGCTGAAATTGATATTAACTTCGTGGTGATTATTTTATTATTGTTATTATTCCAGCCGCATGTGGCTGAGGTATATGGTGATTGTAGAAAGTTTCAGATTGTCCGCCGTACAGGGGAGATGCTGCCGAAATTTCTTCGGACAGGGACTCCTCCGGAGCGTGACACCCCCTTAATTACATATTCATTACCTAACTTCACTTTTCTCTCCCCCTTTGTCATATATCAAAAAAGAATAAATAGAGAAAAGGATGTAAGGATAAGAACTTTTTATCTCCCCCTGAAAGGTAGCATTTACTTGGCAAGTTCATAGTTTTGAAAATAGACTTTAATTAAGAAAAGGAAAAACTTTGCAATGTTTTAAGCTTTGAAAAGTAATTTAGGGCTTACCAAAAACTTAGCTACTTTTGAAGCTTTGAAAATGATTTACCTTTTCAAAAAAACTTTGTCATGATTTGAAAAAACTTTTGATAAAAACTTGGAAACATTAATTTTAAAACAACTTTCTAAAACAAATTTGATATAAAATTTATTTTTTTATTTAAAAATGATCAAAATTTAGTTGATTACTTAGCTTTAAAAGATGTGGATAAAAGCTCAATTAAGTACTTAGATTTTGATAAACACTTGGCTTTTAAAAATAAAAAAACTTTTATATATATATATATATATATATATATATATATATATATCGAAAAATAAATTTAAAAATAAACTTCCTCTTTCACTCCCCCTTAGTTAATGCCCAAAAAAGAAAAAAATTAGTTAAATACTTTTAGTTTGGGAATCCTAGAGTCCAAGCAAGAGTAATAATATATTTTCAAACATCTACTTTTAAACAAATGTCTAACCATTAGCTACTAACTATTTACCATAAGATAGTAGCTTTTACTTGGTTAGTAAAATTAAGTAAGTGTTCTAGTTAGTTTGACTAAGCATGGATAACTTAATTTGATTAATTTGAATTTGGTACCCTATTCATCTCACACCATTCTAAGTGTTTTTCATACACAAGCAAGGTAATGCTAGTGTGCTTGTGAGATGCTCTAGTTGAGACCTAGGGGAACATGCTTTTTAGGGGGTAAATATCTAGGCTAAGTCCAAATTTTTGAAAAACCTAATAAAATTATAATTTTGAAAATATTTTTCCTAGAGTTTGAAAATCAAATTATTTTAAAAATAAAGAGGATTTTTTTTTAAAAAAAAAAGCTCTATTCTACTAAGAAGATTCCTATTTGTCTTCTAAGTGCACTGAACTCAAGTTCAGGTAAGGGTTTTCTGAAAATATCAGCCAAGTTTGACTTGGACTCAACATAGTTAAGTACAATGTCACCCTTAGCTACATGATCCCTTACAAAGTGATATTTTACTTCTATGTGTTTATTCCTTGAGTGTTGGATAGGATTTTTGGTTAAATTGATAGAACTTACATTATCAATTAGAATTTTTTATATTTTTATATTTTTATATTCTAATTGAAAGTCCTTTAAGGTATGCATCATCCATAATAGTTGAGATGTGTATTCCCCTATAGCTATGTACTCTGCTTCAGTAGTGGATAAAGCAACACTGTGTTGCTTTTTGCTTGACCAACTTACAAGGCACTGACCTAGAAATTGACAGCTTCCACTTGTGCTTTTTCTATCTAGTTTGCACCCGGCATATTCTGAGTCAGAATAGTCAATTAGGTTAAAGGTGTTAGTCCTAGGATACCAAAGTCCTACATTTAAGCTTCCCTTAATGTATCTAAGTATTCTTTTAACATTTGTTAGGTGTGATTCTTTTGCACAAGATTGGTACCTAGCACACATACCTACTGCAAACAGAATATCAGGAAGACTTGCAGTTAGGAACAATAGACTTCCTATAGAACTTCGGTAATATTTTAAGTCTATAGGTTTTCCTTCTAAGTTGGAATCAATTTTAACATTAGTTGTCATTGGGGTATTTATATTTTTTGAATTTTCCATGCCAAATTTTCTAATTAGTTCCTTAGCATATTTTGTTTGAAAATATATATTCTTTTTTTGGTTTGTTTGATTTGTAGGCCTAAGAAAAAATTAAGTTCCCCAACTAAGCTCATTTCAAATTCACTTTCCATTAATTTAGTAAATTATTTTAGAAATTTAGTATTGGTTGAGCCAAAAATTATATCATCTATGTAAATTTGTGCTATAAAGATATCTTTTTCTAAGGTTTTTACAAATAAAGTTTGATTTATTTGACCTTGTTTAAACCCCTTAGATATTAGATAAGTTGATAGGCATTCATACCAAGCCCTAGGTGCTTGTTTTAATCCCTACAAGGCTTTCTTTAACCTAAAGACATGGTTTGGGTGGTCCAAATACTCAAATCCTGGGGGTTGACTTACATATACCTCCTCCTTGATGAATCCATTTAAGAATGCAGATTTTACATCCATTTGGTATAACTTGAATCCTTTATGTGCTGCATAGGCTAGCAGCATCCTTATGGATTCAAGTCTGGCTACGGGTGCAAAGGTTTCATCATAGTCTAACCCTTCTATTTGGCTAAACCCTTTTGCTACTAGTCTAGCTTTATTTCTTACTATTTCACCCTTATCATCTAATTTATTTCTAAATACCCATTTAGTATCAACTATGGTTTTACCTATGGGTTTAGGAATAAGTTCCCAGACTTGGTTTCTTTCAAATTGGGGTAACTCCTCTTGCATTGCTAATATCCAGTGTAGGTCAGGTAAAGCTTCTTCTATAGTCTTGGGTTTAATTTTGGAAATAAGAGCTATCTGACTTAGGTTTCTATAAGATGATCTAGTTCAAACTCCTAGGGTTGGGTCACCCAAAATTTGGTCAGATGGATGATTGGTACTTATTATTGATGGTCTTATATTAGGGTCAATAACTGGTTCTTGTGATTTACTAGATTTAATTTAAAAATTTTCATCACCGTCTATGTTTCTTGTATTAACCTTTTCTGTATTGAAATTTTCATTTGTTAAATTAGTTAAGTTATTTTCTTCATAAAAAATCACATTAGTTGTTTCTTTAACTTTTAGGGTATCTTTTTTATAGACTCTATATACCCTATTGGTTGTGGAGTACCCTAAAAAGATTTCTTGGGTTGATTTTGATGTAAATTTTCCTAAGT
The DNA here is from genome assembly GCF_018446385.1 of Zingiber officinale. Classification (NCBI taxonomy): domain Eukaryota; kingdom Viridiplantae; phylum Streptophyta; class Magnoliopsida; order Zingiberales; family Zingiberaceae; genus Zingiber; species Zingiber officinale. Next base: position 41,655,314 of record NC_055994.1, read on the forward strand.
AATATTTAGTGTTTAGAATGTGGACTTTATATCCAAACACTTTTAAATAGTTTAAGTTGGGAATTTTATTATAATATAATTCATATAGAGTTTTATTCTAATTGATTAAAATTCTATTTTGAATGTAACAAGAAGTATTTATTACCTCAACCCAGAATTGATTATTTAGGTTATATTCATTTAACATGATTCTAGTGGCTTCTTGTAGGGTTCTATTTTTTTGTTTTACTAGACCATTTTGTTGGGGGTTCTAGGGCATGAGTACTCATGTTTGTATCCATTGATTTCACAAAATTCAGTAAATTTATGGTTTTCAAATTTCCCTCCATGATTACTTCTAATTATTTTAATTTTAGTATCTTTTTCATTTTCTATTAACTTGCAAAAATTATTAAAGATTTAAAAGGTTTTATCTTTTGTTTTTAGAAATTTTACCTAAGTAAATCTTGAGTAATCATCAATTATAACTAAGCAATATTGGTTTTTTCTTAGTGACTTTGCTCCATGTGAATCAAACAGGTCTAAGTACAGGAGCTCAAGTATCGAGTTAATTCTATTTAAGTTGGTTAACTTGTGAGTTGACTTGGTTTGTTTACCCTATTGGCAAGCATTATAAATTGTATTTTCTATATTTTTAAATTTGTGTAAACCTCTAACTAATCCATTTTGACTAATTTTTGAAATGAGTCTGGTATGAGGGTGACCCAGTCTTCTGTGCCACAACTTAGTTTCCTCTTGTTGTGTCAGGAGACACTTTAGTGAAGAGGTTGGTAGGTCAATTGTATAAATATTTTGTTTCCTAATTCCCTTAAGTGAAATTTCAGGATTTTTAACATTTTTAATTAAACACTTAGATTTTGAAAATGTGACTAAGTACCCAGAGTCACATAACTGACTAATGCTAAGTTAAAATTCAATTTAACAACCAATAGTACTTTTTGAATAATAAAATCGGAACTCTGTTTGATATTATCTGTTTCGATTACCTTAAGTTTTCCATCGTTGTCGAACGCAACTAACATTATGTTCTTGAGTTGAAGCTTAGTGAATTTCAATTTGTCTCCAGTCATGTGTCTGGAGCATCCACTATCTAACATCCATTGATCCAAATATTTTTGTTCCTACACATAAAGTATTTGATTTGGTTCAATTTGACAGATCAAAATATAATTTGATTGAAATTAACTCCTTACTACTCCATCTCACCCAGTTTAGATTGTCAAACATGGTATTCCTATGGGTGACTGTGAGATGGTTTCGTGTTTAATTGAATTAAATTAAGTTAAGTTATGAATTGATTAGACTTAATAAATGAATAAAATTTATTAATAAAGATTAATTAAGATTTATAGATTTATTAATTGATTAAGATTTAAGATTTGTTAATTTAGATTTATTAAGTGATTAATTAAGATTTTATTAAATTAGATTTATTAAAATAGATTTATTAAGATTATATTAGATTATATTTATTAAATTAGATTTATTTAAATATATTTATTAAATTAGATTTATTAAATTAAATTTATTAGAATTTATTAAATTATTAAATTAGATTTATTAAAATTTATTAAATTATTAAATAATTCTAAATTTTACCTAAATTCATCTCACCTTTTTCCAAATTATCAATCAGGAAACCTTATAGGTTTTTGTGAGATGGTTAATTTTATCTTTGATTTAGATTATCATATAAGGATTGATTTACATTTGAGTTAGACTCAGGTTTTACAATCAGTCAATTAAATATTCATTTCAAAGATTGGCTTCCAGACTTTGGCGAGGCACTAGGCCTTCTTGGGTATGCCATCATCCACCACTTTTAGACAAAGCCTTTCAATGAAATTGGATATTTAATTTCCTTTTTGAACCCCCTAGATTTAACTAGTCAAGTGTAAATCACGCCTAGGTCCTTATCTAGCCTAGTTTAAGCATATATAATAAAGCAGTAAAAACAAGTATTAAACAAATTTATTTACTGATAAAGATGGTCTTTCTATTGGCTCCCCCTGGATCATAGCCTCGCTAGGGGCTATCAAGGTAAAGGATATGATCCTTGGGGATCCAATATTGACCAAGTCCAACTTGATTAACCAAGTTCGACTTGGAGACTCATGCTTGGACTATTTTTCTATTAGCTCTATTTACAAGTGATAAGTAAGACTTGCATTTTCTTTTAGCCTTAAATTCAAGTCCAGATCTATTGTATACGACTCTTTGTTTTCCAAGAATCAGATCAAGATTCTTGGAACCCAAGGTAAACCGTTCCAACGTGTCCTTAAGTTTTTTAACTTGAGTTTTCAAATTGGAATTTTCTTCCCCAAGTTGTTGGACTTGAGTTGAACTTTCATTTTAAACTGGCTCATTCAAAGAACTTAGTTTGGTCTCCTCCTTAAGGAGTGTTACCTCCTTTTGGAGTGACTTGACCCAAACGTTGGATTTAGCTAACTTACGCATAAGATAATTAACTAAGTTATACAGTTTAGTTAAATGAGAAGTACTTACAGTAGGGTTAGGCCCTTCAGAAATGGATACGGATCAGTGGCTTCTCTCGAATTTTGTTTCTGACTCGCTCTCGATTTCTAATTCGTCGACTTGTTCCTGGGTTGTAAGCACAAGGAAGCTCGTCTGTCGAGCTCTTTGTCAGAATCTTCAATGGAAGACTCATCCCACGTCGCCAGTAGTGCTTTCTTCTTCCTTTACTTCTTCACTTCTTTTTGATTCGGATAGTTGGCTTTTGATATGCCCCTTCTTGTTGCAGCTGTAGCAGGTTACCTCGGTCTTTATTTTTGGACTTGCTTGCACCGTCTTGGACTGAATTACCTTTTTGATGTCCTTCTTGGTGAATTCCTCCTTCTTCTTTTAGAGTTTTCGTACCAGATTCACCAGCTCGACTGTGATTTCATTATCGTCGTCATCTGAGTCCAGCTTTTCTTCGGCTTAGGTTCAGTTCTGCACTTTGCTTTTGATTCCCGCGTTCTGCTCGTACCTTCAATTAAAGCAATACCTTTCTTGGCCATAGGTATATTAGTCTGTTCATGTAATTCAAATTCTGAGAATAATTCATCTAATCTAATGGAGGAAAGGTCCTTAGAGACCTTGTAAGCATCTACCATTGATGCCCACAAGGTGTTCCTAGGGAATGCATTTAATGCATACCTGATAACATCGTGATTTTCCACCTTCTGTCCGATTGTGTGGAGACTGTTGAGAAGGTCTTGGATGCGTGCATGTAGTTGGCTCATAGATTTTCCATCCTACATTTTTATGTTATATAACTTAGTTAAAATTAAATCTCTTTTACTTACTTTCATGTCGAAAGTTCCCTCGTGGAGCTTGATCAACTTCTCCCATAGTTCTTTCGCGCTTGATAATGGGCCTACTCGGTTCAGCTCCTCCTTTGTTAAATCACATTGAAGAGTACATGTTGCTTTAGTGTTCGCCTCAACCTTCTTCATCAGACTTGGATCTTAGTTCTCACAAGATACTGGTTTTCCAGTGCCGTTGAGTGGGAGTGAGATGCCAATTTTGATGATCATCCATATCTCAAGTTGGGTTTGGAGGTAGTATTCCATTCGCCCTTTCCAATAGCCAAAATCTTCGTCGAAGAAGAGAGGCGGGCGAGCCGTTCTGAAGCCTTCTTGGTGGGCCATTTAAAAATCTAGCACGACTGTAAAAAAATAAGAAAACTTGTTCTAAGACTTGGTCTTGGATTAGTAGTACAGGATAATGAATTAAAAAGGTGATCTCGAGTGGTGTTGCATCAACTTCGAGAAACGAAAGAATTTAATCGAAAAAAAATCAGAAGACGGTAATTTTATCGATGTCGCCCATGCTCTTCTTCAGATCGAGAATATATCAAAATGTCATCGATGAACACGATCACGAACTGATCTAAGAACTCAAGAAATACCCTATTCATCAGATCCATGAAAACTGCTGGAGCATTGGTAAGCCCAAATGGCATTACCAAGAACTCATAATGTCCATATCGAGTACGGAAGGCTATCTTCTGTATATCTGAATCTCTCACACTGAGCTGATGATAGCCAAAGCGCAGATCAATCTTTGAATACACACAAGTATTCTGGAGCTGATCAAACAGATCCTCTATACGTGGCAGTGGATATTTCTTCTTAATAGTTACTACATTCAGCTACCGATAGTCGATGCATAATCGCATCGATCCATCCTTCTTCTTCACAAAGAGTACCGGAGCTCCCCATGGAGATACACTAGGACGGATAAACCCTCTATCCAGCAGCTCCTGTAATTGTACTTTTAGCTCCTCCAATTCTTTAGGTGCCATGCGATACGGGGCCTTGGACACCGGTGTTGTCCCCGGAATCAACTCAATCGCGAACTCCACTTGCCTTTTCGGAGGCAAGTCGGGTAATTCTTCTGGAAATACGTCAGGGTACTCCTGAACTATAGGAATGTTAGAAAGTTGTGTGGTAGGATCCTGATCAATCTTAATCATAGATAACAAATACCCCCGACATCCTTGAGACAATAATCTCTGAGCTTGCGTTGCTGAGATGACAGAAATCCCCTCATCCTTAGTACCCATGAATACCCAAGATGGTAGACCCGGAGGTCTAAATGTAACCACTCTCGCACTGCAATCCACGGTAGCATAATATCTCGCCAACCAGTCCATACCCAAAATGATGTCAAATTCTAGCATATCCAGAACCTGCAAATCTACCATAAGGGTCTGACTCTCGAAATCCAACGGACATTCTTTAATCTCTTGACTGATATCTAGTATCTCTCCCGAGAGTAAAGATACTGCCAATGAGTGAGTCCGGCGAACAGGTAGTCTACAAATCTTACTCAAAAATGCCCGGGAAATAAAAGAGTGGGAACTACCAGTATCAATCAACAATTCAGCCAGAAATGAATAAATAGAAATCATACCCCGAAAGACCGATCCCTCGGCCCGCTGTGCCTCCTCGCGAGTAATAGCATACACTCGTCCTACTTTCGGGCACGATGGTGATACTCCAGTAGTGGTCTGAAACGGTGCTGGTGGAGTAGTAGTGAACTGCTGAGGCTGTATCACTGGACAAGAGCTAGGCGGCGTCATAAGGTTTTGCGGTGCTGGATATGTCTGATGTAAAGAAACCGTAGAGGCATACTGTATAGCAACTGGTACCGCTGAGTGCTCATGGCCCTGGATGCGATATACCTATGCCTGAGAAGGTGGCATATGCTGTTGATACGGAGCACTCTGTGTCCTCTGTGAACTCTTCGACTGTCGCGTCTGAGTAGTACGGCTCCCCTGTGGAGTACTCTTAGCCGCCTCCATCTGTGCCTTTAGTGTGTAGTCTCGACTCACATGACCCGGAAGCTTACAGTAGTAGCATACATCCTGGCCCATTTAACAATTAGGTTTAATATGCCCCTCAATACCACACCTATAACATCTATACTCACTGGAAGAATCCTTCTGAGAAGATTTAGATGAACCAGCTAATGATCGTCCTGTCTTCGCTGATCGATAAGACTTCCCCGAAGCAGTCTGGGATCCCTGCCATTTCTTCTGCTTTTTATGATCCTTGTTCTGTTGTTTCTGATTTGGAGTTGTACCCTGAGCCTTCTGTTTATCCTTTCCCCGCTCCTGAGAAACTTGTTGCTGTGTCATCTCAATCATCAATGCTCTATCCAATGCCTCTCAGTAAGTGCTGGGAGTAAAACCCGACATCCTGATACGAATATACGTCGCAAGGCCCTGGGTAAACTGGTCTAACCGATCGCTGTCCTGAGCAACAAGCTGCGGGCAGTACTCAGCTAATCGGTTAAACTCTGCCTCATACTCCATCACTGATCTATCCCCCTGCTTAAGACTTAAGAATTCCTGTCGACGGGCCATATGGTAAGGAGCTGGAAAATACTGTCTCTCGAAGGCATCTCGGAATAAAGTCCAGGTAATACTCTAATCCCCAAAGAGTGACTTCTGCATCTTCCACCAAGTAACAGCCTGATCTCGGAGGTGATATGCAGCTAGTTCGGCTTTTTCTTCCTCGGTACACGACAAATACTCGAACGTATCCTCCACATTTCCCAACCAGGAACGAGCAACACTGGGGTAGGGAACTCCATAGAATAAGGTAAAATTATCCTTTACCGATCGGGCCAGTAACGGAATCCGAGCTCTGTCCTTCATCCAAGAAGTAGCAGCAGGAGTGGGGGCTACGGGTGGTAATGTAGGAGGGACCCACTGAGGCTGAAAACCCGGATCTCTCATAGAAACCTGAGGAGTCTGTCTACTACTATCAATCTCAACCTCTGTAGGATCCCTAACAGAATCCACCTCGGGCTCCTCTGGCTCAGCCTCTACTGACTTGATAGGCTGCTTCCGTGGTCGCCCCAGACCATGACGCGGACGAGGAGTCGTATCTCCGCGCTTCATTCCTGATATGAACAACAAAGTAAGACTACAACAATATAATATAGCAGTAATTTAACTTACATCCTATAGCTTGGAGATATCCTGCCGCTGCCAAGTCCCAACATCCGAAGAGTCACATCAAGGAAACAGCTATGAATCCCAAGTATACACCTCGTAAACTTTGTAATCCTCATAAAACTCGTAAATCTCGTAATCCTCGGAAATCCAAGACCCGAGAAATAGTCGTCGTAACCTCAAAAATCCAAAACGCAATATAGCATAAACCTCCAAAAATCCAAAACACGAAAAAAATAGGCCTTGTAGACCCGCTCTGATACCACTAAATTGTCACGCCCCGGGGAAGTCCTACCGAAAAAATTTCGACAGCATCTCCCCTGTACCGGTGATAATCTGAGTCTCACATACATGCAAAATACATCAGCCACATACGGTTGGAATATATACACAAAAATAACTACAACCACGCAGTTAAATATGTAGCTCACACGGCTATATCAAAAGTACAGCGGAAAAATGAATGGGAAACCCACAAATGTAAAAGTCCACAAAACACACCACAGGTACAAGTCCACAATACACGTATCAAGACAAAATACGATCTATCATCACCAAATCCACGAAACATGAAATGCTAATAGTAAGAAACTAAAAACCGATAAGAATCCTCGGATGAAACGTGGGAAGTGGGACCGGCTGGCAGTACACTCCAAGCAACTCCATGTCATCTACTTACTACCTGAAAATATAGCAGAATAGACAGGGTGGTGAGTACAAGGAACTCAGCGGGTAAGAACAGAATAAAGCATGGTAGAAACAACAACATAGGAACCAAGGAATACAGTCTCCATAATACGAATAGAATCATGCTATCGAAATATAACACATCTAGCCATAAACTAATACAACAACTATACATAAACATACCTGACACAATAGATGCACATGCTCGACTAAAATCAAGACTGTGATACTAAAGTCAAGAAACTCACTAGAATAGTAACAGATCTACTCAAGACACCTGTGCAAATACAAATGCAACCGCATATACATGTAACATAGATGACATGTATGCAGTATGACACCCAAATGCAACATACAAGGTGCAAACAAATGCAACAGCACATAATCACATGCAATTAATATCTACTAGGCATGTATGGGAAAATATCTCCCCAGATGCACCGCGCATCATATGCAAAAGTGCATGCATGCTCCATGGTCACCCCCGCCACCTCTCTAGACACCACGACCCCTGTATGGTCGAGAGGTTTGGGTCCGTGGCAAACCGTACTAGCCTCCAGTACAAGCACCGCTATAGGCGGCCGAAGCGGACGGTCAGCTAAGTAGTTATATAACTACATAGCTAAGGGTCCCTGACCACTCACAACTCAAGCCCTCTGACTACTGTACCCTCAAGACCCACTACTACAGAGTGGTCGAGGCTGACAGAGTATAATCACCAAACGGCTGAGCAAGCGCGACAGGACTAGCTCCACTCCTAGCTACCACTATCCAAAAAGTAGCCGAATGGGCAGCTATAAACAACTGACGACCCTCTCACCACAAGGGAGACATTAGTCGTCAGTATGGAATGAATGATGACATGATGTGAATAGTCACAATATAGATACCATCATCCATCGTGTACCCCAACACCCCCAATAACCACCACAAACGTATATACATACTCCAACATACAACATGGTCAACCAACTATACAATCCCAACACCACATACCCGTCACATGTACACTCAACATCAATATGCATGATAAACACGCTAATCGTACAAACCAGACAACTATATGATACAAACTCTACATATGCATATGCACAGAGTTCCGATATCAAGGGTGAGACTATATCGAGGTAAACAAGATCATATCAAAGCTCAGATATAAAGTGACAATAAGGAACAAAACAAATATACAGATTTAAGGTAATACAACCTAAGCACTCAAATATAACCATGCTTTATAGTTCAAAGAACTAAATAGGAGATAAGGAAGAAATACCCGCCTCCAGATATCTTGTATCAACAGAACCACCCGCGTCACGTGGCACGTCGCCAATCAAGGTCATGTATCACGTATACAATTTAATGTAATTATATGTATACATACAAATAGGTGAATTACCTATAAACAAATAATCAACTTTAAAACCATAGTTAATGTGATAACTACTCCCTTTCATAAACCCCTAACAGGAAGAAAACCTAAACATCACTGAATCTATTTCAGATTAGGTTTATCTACATGTTCAACCTATAATTAACCAGCATAGCAAATCTCACACCACTGTTAACTAATCTTGTTCAACACCGTCAACAGAAGTTCCAGTAAACATGGTACACTCAAACCCTTACACCACTGAACCACAAAATTCACAACCCCTATTGATTCCATCATTGATCTAGGTCAAGGAATACACTGGACTTACTGCAACTAAGGTTAGATCAAGAGAATAGAACGAGAACTAACAGTGTATCAATTTCCTACAAGCAGTAAACTACACAACACACCTTCACAGGTCGGATCAAGAAAAGAACAGTGAGAGTACACTAAAAATCTGTGAACAACAATAACGAACTGATTTCCTTACCTCTGCTTCTTCAATCACCGGAGACGATCACAGATCCGGTGGAGGAATCAACCCAATCAAGCTGTGGTCTAGGAATACACTGGACTTACTGCAACTAAGGTTAGATCAAGAGAATAGAACGAGAACTAACAGTGTATCAATTTCCTACAAGTAGTAAACTACACAACGCACCTTCACTGGTCGGATCAAGAAAAGAACAGTGAGAGTACACTAAAAATCTGTGAACAACAATAACCAACTGATTTCCTTACCTCTGCTTCTTCAATCGCCAGAGACGATCACAGATCCGGTGGAGGAATCGACCCAATCAAGTTGTGGTGGCCGGAATCACCACACAACCTCTATTCCTCAGAAAAATCCACTCGAATCAATACTAGAAGGAGAATCAGGAACCCGAATTCAAGACAGAAACCAACCGCTTACCTCCAAGAATCCCAGCTAGGGCACGATCCGTTCTTGCCGACGAACAGGGGAAACAGATCGGAGAGGGATAACGATCGTGACCTCACACAATCGGTCGTCGCTGGCCAGATCCAACACCGGCGCCCTCGTTTTCCTTCTGACTGTAGATGAAATCAACGGATTCAAGGATCTATCACCGTTGTTCGCCGAGATCAGAGAAGGGGAAAAGGTCGGAGAGAAGAAGGGTTGGGTTATAGCTAACCTTTTCCTCCCAACGCTCCAAAATCTACTCCTCGCCGGCGACACCGAGAGAGGAAAGGGAGAATCGCCGATCGTCGAGGCAAGCGTCGGCGTCGGGGAGTTCACGCGAGAGAGAAAGAGGAAGGGAGAGAAATCGGGTCGGGTTCTAGGGTTCGGGTGAGAAAAGGCCCTATTAATAGAACCCACTTAGGGTTAAGGAAATTAAACCCTAAATAACTCCTCAATTAAACTCTCACACGCGTATCCCTAAACAGACCTCCACTCTTATCCCCGCAAAACTAGTCATACGACCTCCGAAAAATACTAGAAAAATTTCTACAATTTCCTAAAATTTTCATAAGGTTATTCCACTATAACCCTAAAAATAAATTCACATATCTTACATCGCACGCGCCACATCAGCTTCATGATAACTTTTGGGTTCTAAACACCTGGACCTACTCCAGGCTCCCAGACCAGCTTGGGGCACCCGAACTTGTTCCGGGTGTCCAGACTCCGGGCGCCTCCTTTCGGGCGCTTGGACCAACTTTTTCCAGCCCTTTATTTTCTGCAAAATAAAGTTAGTCCAGACATTCAATATATATAAACTAAAGTTTGACAGCCTCTAACTGTTCAGTTCTGACTTTGAGTTTCGTTGAAACTCTAGGTCGAACGGACTTCTATTGTTCCCTCTTCAGGGAGCGCACCCTCACCTACTCCTCTCAGGAGAGTTTATCTATTGACAGATTGATCCTCCAGACCAATTGGTCTTTTGCTCAGCGTCTGAAGCTTCCGGTCTTCATGTTGGATGCCCGCTCCATGACCCGCCTAGACTTCCATCCAGTTCTCGACACCAGGATTTCAACCTAGAGTCTCCGACTCTAGGATTTTTGCCCGAAATCTTCGATCTGCCAAGACTTTCCACCTAGGGTTACCGCCCCTAGGACCTAGGGTTACCACACCCTAGGGTTTTTCACCTATCTAACCATAGTTAGGACTTTTGCCTAAGAACACTTAGGACTTTCCTGCAATCTCATTCAAACTCGTTAAATCACAAATAATCTTGATTTTGAACTCTTTGCCATTATCAAAACTCAGGTTCGATCGTTGGATGTTTCCCGCACCAGCGTACATCTCTCTATTTCTCCACATAACTTATTGTATACCCAGTAATCAACTTTATAATCCACTATATTACAAGTGATATTTACCAATACCAAAGTAGGCAACTTCTTATGTAGGGAGCCGTAGTGACTTCAAGTGTAAGAACTATTCATACCAATAGTCACTATGAGAATATTTATAACACTTATATAACAATCTATGAAACATTCTCATGACGGGGCAATTCAGTATATTTTTATCAATTGACCTACATGCTAGTCTCAATGCATTAATTTGTCCTTGTATATTAATGCTTGACTATAAATAGTTAAGAGTAGTGTTCTATATATAACTACAACCTTCCACTATCAATTCAACCAATCGATATGCTGTAGACTAGAACATACTGTACTAGGATATTATTATACTTATTCATTTGGCACAGATCTAAAGTAAATATAAAAACCATAACCTTTTCTTTTTATTAATGAAATATGATATAATATGTCCTAAGTCAATCGAGTCTTCATTGCATATTAGGGCTTATGCTAATAAAATCATCCCCCTAAAACCATTTTCACTCTCCCTCAATTGATCCCTCTCTCTTGCTCACTCTCTCTCCCTTGCTCAATCTCCTTTTCTCTCTCTTTCTTTTGTGTTTATGACCATACACAACTTTTGATTGTCTAGATAACTTACTTAATGAAAACTCTAGTGTTTAATCAATAATCTATATGGATCAATATTTTTATTACTTGATGACTTAACCATATACTTACAGTAAGACAACAGTCAGCAGTTTGATAAGCCTATAAAGAATCATCCAACTTTAGAAACTAATCCTTCCTTGATGTAGATATTATCTTTGCTAATATACCTTTAATCTCCCTATTTGAAATTTCTACATAACCACTTGTCTACAAATGATATATCATTGCAATTTTATGAATACAGAAAGAAATGGAAGAACAATAGTAACGCGAGAACTTACCTTGAAACCTAATCGGCATTACAGAACCAAATGAAACAACAATCATAGCATGACTCTCTATATGCATTCACTATTTAAGATGTTAATATAGAAAAGGAAAGCTTCAACATTCACATTCCAGATCAAACTAACAAATCTGTTTAGAACTTCTTGGAAAGGACTAAGAAAACTTGAAAGAAATCCTAGATTACAATTAAATCAACTAACTGAAACAGCCGAACACCTTGAAGTTGAACTCACAAATTCCACAATTAATTGAAGACACAAAACACATCAATTTGGATCCACATAAAGTCCGCTGCAATCTGATGAAAGAAAACATGATGCAAAACAACATCAAAGTTGAATTCCTTCGATGCCATAGGAATCCAATGGTGCATAACAGAACACACAACCACTTCGAATTGAATCCATACTTCACAAACCCGTCCAGCATTTCAAAATCAATGAGAAACAACAAGGCATCTTTGACCATGGCTTAGAAATTCAACATTTGATCCAAAACTTTCAGAAATAAATAGGAAAAAGTAAAACATCGTTAATCCAACTAAAACCACCATGATCTTGGTCCAGGACTCAAACAGTCAAAAATATCCAAAGCAAAACACAACTCAATCACCAAATCCTAATCCATTGTAATAAAAATCGGATAGAATCCCCTAACAGAACAAGAACAACTCATGAAAATCAAATCGCAACTCATATGGTCAATCGGTCATCGTAAGCAACAAATCAGCCTCTCCTAGGTTCCTACCCTTACCTCATTGGACCTCATACAATCATAGAGGAGTGAGCTTGCCTTTTCTTCCTTGTTCCTCCGACGAAAACCCTCGCCCAACCATTTTGTGTCGTCGGTGAGAGGGCTGGTGATTATCACGCCCGATCACGACGCCCTCAAGGAAACCACCCACGTGGAGTGATGCCTGGTCAGATCTCAGACACCGGCGGAGAGCTTTGTCGCCACTGATGTAGGTGACGAGATGAAGAGGTGACAGTGATTGGGAAGCACCGTCCGATGAGGGATTTCGGCCGAACCTTATATACTTATACTTAGTGTTATTAATTCTAGCTTCGGGTAATTAGTTCCATCAACTCCCAATTTAATTGGGTATCATTGACTTCCATCAAACTTAATAGGTCTATCCCCTTAAACTGTGTCATATAAATTCCTTTTAAATTCCAAAAGAATCCCTAAAATTTTCATAGAAAATTTAGTAAATAAATTCCTTAATTAATGCTTATGAGAGCTTAATTTATTATTATTATTATTATTATTATTATTATTATTATTATTATTATTATTATTATTATTATTATTATTAAATAAATTTCTCAATTACCACTTGGGAGACCTTACATTATAATTATGAAAGAGATTAAAAACTAGATTTTTTTCTATCCTTACAAATTAATTTTCGCTTTAAGTTCGTACTTCTTTTTGATATATGTAAATGGGGTAAATGAAGATGAAAGTTAAGTTAAATATATTTTATTAAGGGAGAGCATAAGGGAAAGTGTTTTTTGTTTCACTTATGCTTATTCTTAAATTCCCTATATTTTTGTTATGCTTTACTTAACTTTTAACTAGATTGTCATAATTTAAAGGGGGAGATTGTTGGTGCAGGGAGAACCAAATGATCAAACCTAGGTTTTGATTATGATAAATGGTTCAAAGTTAAGTTGACTTATTATCTAACAAGTGTGAATGAGCTTGCAGGAAAGTCTTAAGTTTTCTTAGGAAAAAGTCCTAGTGGATTCGAAGCAGGTGAAAAACCTTGGGGGGAGGTAACCCTAGGTCCTAGGGAAAGGTAACCCTAGTTAAAGGAAAGTCTTAGTTGCGGTTAGGCACGAAGTCATGATCCGGGAGATTGGGTGAAGTCTTGGTAGGTTAAGCACTTTGGATGAAATTCTAGAGTCGGGGACTCTAGGTGAAAATCCTGGTGGTCATGAACTAGGTGAAAGTGTGGACGGGTTGTGGAGTGGACGTTCAGTATGAAGACCTAAAGTCTCGGACACTGAGCAAAAGTCCAATCGGTCTAGAGAGCTAATCTGGCAAAAGTTACACTCTCTTGAGAGGAGTAGATGAGGTTGCATTCCCTGAAGAGGGAATAGTAGACATCTGTTCGACATAGGGTTTCAAAGAAATCCAAAAGTCAGAACCGGATAGTCTAAAGGTTGTCAAGTTATCTATTTACATGTTATTTGTCTTTAAGTCTAACTTTATGTTATAGTAAACTAACATTTTTGTAGGGGTCAGATTTTTCCTCATTCGATCAACCGAACGTCTAGATCGGTCGACTGAACTAATAAAGTGAACAGATCAGATTCCAGCTCACGGTGAAGTGCTAACAAGGGGATCGATCGACTGAACAGGGAGGTTCAGAATACTGAACGATGGATTAGCTTTGGAATGAGTTGATCAGATTAGATAAGTCAGAGATCATCAGCGGATCGATCTACCGAACGGCAAGATCGATTGATCGAATGAAGACTCTTATCCAAGCAGCAGAATCTGGACGTGAAGATGGGCAGGTTCAGCAGGTTTGGTCGACCAAACACCTAGATTGGTTGACCAATCAGCATCGAAGTCAAATCTGATCTCGAGATCAATGGATATGGATCATTCTTGAATCGGCTATATAAGGAGGGTTTGACCAATTGCTTTGACAATTATTCTAAGATCAATAACAAACAACTCTAGCTCTCTTGTATGCTACTCTGACAATCACAAATTGCTACCATTCTTTATTGCCAGTAAACGTTGTATTTAATTTTAGTACTTGTATTTATATATCTATAAAAGAGATTTCTCAAACTTATAGTGATTGTCTAACAAAAGTGATCAACGATCATGGGTCTTGGAGTAGGAGTCGTCATAAGCTCTGAGCTAAGTAAAAGAAACCTTATTAGCATTGCTCCTCATCTATTTCTATCTTCCACTGTGTTATTCTATGTTTTCGAAATGAGTAAAAAGCCACGAGTGTTATTCACACCCCCCCCCTCTAGAACATATCGATCCTACACCCCAGTCATATAATTTTTAGATTACATAAGTCACTTCCTAACACTAAGTTGGTCAAAATCCATTAAACTCTAATTAGATAATCCCTTGTAGAGAGTTGGCCCCTATTTTAAGGCAATGAATCTGGAAAGTCTGGTTAAATGGATACTCTCTGTTACTAGGCCCCCCTAGTCATGCAATCTAAAACATCTACTCTACGTGGGAACTAAACCTTCACATTGTTGGGTTTTTCGGGCCGCGAAAACCGCTTTTCGCGTCGCGGAAACCCCGAATCACCCAAGGCCAACGGATCCGTGCAAGGAAAACCAAAAATAAATACGAGTACGAATTTGAAAACCCTTTTATATCTACTCCTAGATCTATGTGTTAAGAATAAACCTTGAAGCGTGCCCTTTCGCGTTCCCGCTCGTCCAAGGAGTTGCCGGATCTCTATACCGTCAAGCGTCGGTCCTCTAGAAGTATCCACACGAATAATTCTTGATGGAGAAAACCTAAACAAAGGTGTGCTAGCACCTTGATAGGTCACGGCAAGGAAGAGGAGGGAGAGCAAGGAGAGAACACAAGGAAGAAGAAGGAGTTACACCACTTGAATGAAAAATGAAATTCACATTCCAACACAAAGTGGCCGGCCACTATCAAAAACTCCCAAATTAATTGCATTAATTGCAATTAATATGAAGTCATTAAAGAGAATGGCTTTGTAACTTCCATGAGGTGGCACCCATGATGATGTGGAACATCATTATTGGTCCACCTAATGCCAACTCACCAATGAGGTGGCAAAAGGTCAAGTCAAAATTGACCTTTGGTCTTCCTTCTCAAGTCAAGTCAAACTTGACCCAATCTCTACCATGGTTGATCTAATCTAACCATTTGATTCGAGCCAACTTAATATAATGAATCTAATTCATTAAATTAAATTGATTCAATGTGTCAAAATCTAAATTAGACTCATTGAACACATGAATCAACTTGAGTCGAACTCAAGTTAGCCCAATTAGGATTACTCTTAATCCAATTTGATTCATCAAATGAATCTAATCCTCTTGGTTCATCATATGAACCTAATCTCCATCTAATTGTCCTAAGTGTGTGACCCTATAGGTTCTTGTAACGTTGGCAATGCCCTAAACCCATTTAGGAGCATAAGTAATGAGCGGTATCTAGCAACACATCATTACTACCCAAGTTACAAGAATGTCGAGATCCGACATCACCTTGTGACTACTAATTGTGACTCCTCACAATATATGAGACATTGTCCTTCTATCCTAGACATCTAGATTGATCAATATGAGGCATAGACCGTGTCATCCTCTAATCAATCTAAATCTTGAACTCCAAGTAGACTCACTCGATCAAATGAGCTCAACATCTAATGTTGACTCATTTGGGCATGGCCATGCACTTAGTGGTCTCACTCTATCAAGAATACCGATGTCGCTCCCGTCATATGGGAGGGATAGATCCCATCTACATCACTCACATCCCTCTACATAATTCGTTATATACCCAGTAATCGCCTCTATAGTCCACCCAGTTACGGGTGACGTTTGACGAAACCAAAGTACATAACTCCTTATGTAGGGATCCATGGTGACTTCAGGTCTAAGGACTAATAGTCATACTAATAGCCACATGAGAATGTATATGACACTCATATAACGATCCATGATACTTTCTCATGGCGGATCATTCAGTATACATTCTCTAATGTGTACCCATGTGTCAGCTTGATATCTCTATATCCATGACTTGTGAGATCAAGTCATCGAGCTGACCTACATGCTAGTCTTATTGCATTAACATTGTCCCTGAATGTTAATACTCGACTAGGAATGATTTAGTGTAGTGTTCCCTATATCATCTCACTATCGATTCAACTAATCGATTGATATAGGTATGAACCTTCTACTCAAGGACGCTATTATACTTAGTCTATTTGGCACTAATACAAATAAGTATAATAACAAAACAAATGTCATTATTAATATACAAGAATATGATACACTGAGTCCATACAATCATCAAATGATTGGCTCTAGGGCTCTAACTAACAATCTCCCACTAGCACTAGTGCCAATTAGTATAGGCTCTAAGGCCTAATGACCTAGTGTGACCATCATGCTTTCTCTGTGCCAAAGCCTTGGTCAAGGGATCTGCGATGTTAGCCTCTGTAGGTACTCTGCAAATCTTCACATCTCCTCTATCGATAATCTCTCGAATGAGATGGAAGCGCTGTAGTATGTGCTTGGTCCACTGGTGTGAGCGAGGTTCCTTTGCCTGTGCTATAGCTCCATTGTTGTCACAATAGAACTCAATGGGGTCAGCAATGCTAGGAACCACCCCAAGTTCAGTGATGAACTTGTGGATCCAAACTGCCTCCTTTGCTGCCTCTGATGCAGCAATGTACTCGGCTTCTGTTGTAGAATCAGCTACTGTATCCTGCTTCGAACTCTTCCAGCTGACAGCACCACCATTAATGCAAAATACGAACCCCGACTGCGATCTATAGTCATCCTGGTCGGTCTGGAAGCTAGCATCACTGTAACCCTTTACAGCTAGCTCATTATTGCCTTCATATATCAAGAAATATTCTTTAGTCCTTCTTAAGTACTTAAGAATATTCTTGACCGCTATCCAGTGACTTTCACCTGGATCTGACTGGTATCTACTCGTCATGCTCAAAGCATACGAGACATCAGGTCGAGTACATAGCATAGCGTACATGATCGATCCTATGGCTGAGGCATAAGGGATACGATCCATGCGGTCTCTCTCCTCTCTAGAAGAAGGACCTTGAGTCTTCGAAAGACTCACGCCATGTGACATCGGCAGAAATCCCTTCTTGGAATTCTGCATGGTAAACCGAAGGAGTACCTTGTCAATGTATGTACTCTGACTTAGGCCAAGCAATCTCTTAGATCTATCTCTATAGATCTGTATCCCTAGAATGCGGGATGCCTCACCTAAGTCCTTCATTGAGAAGCAACTCCCTAGCCAGGTCTTGACAGACTGAAGCATAGGGATGTCCTTCCCAATGAGTAGTATGTCATCCACATACAATATGAGAAAGACAACTATGTCCCCTACAACCTTCTTGTAGACACTGTTGGTGCAGCAGAGACCGGCAAGAGGGGGGTGAATTGCTGAAAACAAAAACAAACTATACCCTCCTCGGATTTCAACTCAGAATTTAAATCAGCAACTAAATTAATGAAACAGAAAAAGAAACACGAATGGAAAAGAACCAGAGATTTAACCTGGTTGCAACCAAGGAGGTTGTTAATCCAGGACAGTAGAAAAGCGTAGTAAGAAAATTCTCCTTCTCTGAAGGCGGAGAAGCCTTTTACACTTTTGAAGCTCACTAGTTGCTTAGGAATTGCTAACAGATTAATTGCTTGAGTTGTTATATAATTCCTAGCTCCAGGGGCCTTTAAATAGCCTCTGGAAATTCTATCCCGAGGGTCCAAGGCGCCTCCAACAAGGTTCAAGGCGCCTCCACAGCTCGGTCAGCGGATAGAACTCTATCCGAACGTAAATGGTCATTTTGACCTGTTGAAGGCGCCTCCAGCCTGGCTGAAGGCGCCTTCAACCTGGTTGAAGGCGCCTTCAAGCTGGAGGCGCCTCCAAGCTGGCAGCTCAGCTCCTTTGAGTTCGTTTCCAGCTTGTTGCGACTTCCGATGCTCCGATCTTTTGGGTGATTGTGGCCAACCGAAATAGGGCTCACCCGAACCCAATTTCCGGCCTTCCTCGAGCAGCCTTCCGTCCCGGCTTAACGTCCCTCGAATGTCGCGTACTCTCTTCACGCCCACCAGAGTACTCTTCCGCAGCTTTCTCGTCCTTCGGACGCACCGAGCCCGTCGACTCCCTTCCCGTGCCGTCCTTCTCGCTAGCTGCGTCTTCCGCTCGACTTCCTGTGTTCCTAAGCTCCTGCACACTCAGACACAGGGATCAAACACTGCAGGACCTAACTAACTTGGTTGATCACATCAAAACTACCACGGGGTCCAACAATCTCCCCCTTTTTGATGTGCATCAACCCAAGTTCAAGTTAGGGTTAAACTAGATATAAAAAGTAATTTTAAAGAAAAATTACTAAACTAACAAGTTATGCATAATTTTTGCAATTAGTAAAATTGCAACACTTTTTATAAAAAAAATAACAGAAATTTTAAATTTTTTCTAACTCCCCCTAAACTTGTACTTTTCTCTCCCCCTTTGATCACAGCAAAAAATGGGGTTAAGAAAATATGAAACAAATAAGTTAAGTGAAATGCATAGAATTTTTAACAAAAATTCTAAAAAAAATGAATTTCAAAAAAAATTCTAAGTTATTTTAAAAAAAATCTTCTAAGTTAAATTTTTGAAGTTTCAGAAAAAATTTTCTAGGGAAAAAAATTTCTCAGTCAAATTGAATTTTTCTACACAAAAAAAATTTTAAGTCAAATTTTTGAATTTCCAGAAAAAAATTTCTAAGTCAATAAATTTTTTTTTTTTAATTTTCACAATCTGACGTTTTAGAATTTTAAAAAGATTTAAAAACTTTTAAAGCATTATTTGATTCTTGTTTAATGCTTTTTCAAAAACGTTAATTAAACATTTTCTTCCAATATTTTAGCTTCCAGGTCGTGGCGAGGCACTAGGCCTTCTTGGTTATTGGAGCAACAACCACTTCCTTAGACAAAGCTTCCATAAAGAATTTCAATGTTTAATTCTCTCACTATAAGCTTTTAATTTTTTGAAAAATTAATTAAGCACAGATTTTGGAACCCAATAGAGGTTCCTTCCTACAAGATTATTCAAAAATCTAGGGGGTACATAGTTTCTTGGTATTTTTCTAAGTTGACCTTGATGTTTCCTTATATACCAATTTAATTTACCATAAGCCCTAATTTTTGACTTTGGAAATTTCTTTAAGTATGCATCATTTTTCAATTTTTCAATTTCTAATTTTAAATTTTCATTTTCAGATTTTAGATGATCATACATTTCTAACGGGCATGCTCTTGCTAAGTTCAATTTTAGTTCAGCATTCTCTTTTTCTAATTGATCTAACTCTTTAGAAAGAGACTTGATAAATTTAAAAGATTGAGTTGGGGTTAGATTGCGTACCTTACTTACCTGGTCTGGTGACGCTCCCCCTTCACTGCTGCTTTCTTCTTCTGATGTTCCTCCCCCTTCATCGATGCTCATCTCTGAGCTGGACGTTTCTTCTATCTGATGGTTGGCCATCAGTGCTAGTCCTGAGAATTCTTCGACTTCCGATTCGGAGGATGACGAATCTAACCAAGTAGCCTTCAGATTCTTGTGCTTGGAGGGTTCTGGTTTCTTGTATTTTGGCTTTGCCTTTTCTTTCTCCTGTCTCTTTAGCTTTGGACAGTCATCTTTGATGTGTCCCTCTTCGTTGCAGTTGTAGCAGCGAACCGTCCTCTTCTTTCGAACATGCCTCTGCTATTTAAATTTATTAGTATTAAAAAATTTATTGAAGCGTTTTACCAGTAGTGCCGCTTCTGATTCGTCGACTGAGGCTTCAGAGTCAGAACTGTTTATTTTTGCCTTTAGGGCAATGTTCTGACTTGTCTTCTTTGCTCCGTTGGGTTCTGAAACTCGAGATTCGTGAAGTTCAAAAGTAGAAAATAATTGTTCTAAAGTACTTACCTCGAGATCCTTAGAGATGTAATACGCATCTACTAAGGAAGCCCACTCTGGAGTTCTAGGGAAGGCGTTGAGCACGTACCGGATGGAGTCCCGGTTGGTTACCTCTTCTCCAAGGTTCGTTAGTTGCATTATTAGCTCCTTGATTATCGCTTGGAGTTGCGCTACCTTCTCGCCTTGGTTCATCCGGAGGTTCGTTAACTGGTTCCGGAGGATGTCGCGCTTCGCTAGCTTTGCTTCGGAAGTACCTTCGTGTAGTTCCAGGAATTTTTCCCAGAGATCTTTCGCTGAGACGTAGCTTCCGATCCGATTTACTTCTTGTGGTGGCAGCACGCTAAGCAGGTGGAACTCCGCCTTTCCGTTGGCGACGAAATCGGCTTGCTCCTTCTTGCTCCATGTGTTTTCTTCTTTGTCTTTCGGCGCTGCAAAACCATATTTCATTGTAATAAGAATATCAAAATCCGTTTTGAAAAATACCTTCATTTTGCGCTTCCAGGTGGCGAAGTCTCCGTCAAACTTCGGAGGATGGATGTTTGCTCCGGCCATCGTCTTGATCGTAGTGCTTCAGTTGGCGGTTAGTCCTTCTGAGGCGATCAGGCTCTGATACCACTTGTTGGTGCAGCGGAGACCGGCAAGAGGGG
Source organism: Zingiber officinale (assembly GCF_018446385.1). NCBI lineage: Eukaryota > Viridiplantae > Streptophyta > Magnoliopsida > Zingiberales > Zingiberaceae > Zingiber > Zingiber officinale. The sequence continues at coordinate 41,676,390 of NC_055994.1, forward strand.
GTGAATTGCTGAAAACAAAAACAAACTATACCCTCCTCGGATTTCAACTTAGAATTTAAATCAGCAACTAAATTAATGAAACAGAAAAAGAAACACGAATGGAAAAAAACCAGAGATTTAACCTGGTTACAACCAAGGAGGTTGTTAATCCAGGACAGTAGAAAAGCGTAGTAAGAAAAATCTCCTTCTCTGAAGGCGGAGAAGCCTTTTACACTTTTGAAGCTCACTAGTTGCTTAGGAATTGCTAACAGATTAATTGCTTGAGTTGTTATATAATTCCTAGCTCCAGGGGCCTTTAAATAGCCTCTGGAAATTCTATCCCGAGGGTCCAAGGCGCCTCCAACAAGGTTCAAGGTGCCTCCACAGCTCGGTCAGCGGATAGAACTCTATCCGAACGTAAACGGTCATTTTGACCTGTTGAAGGCGCCTCCAATCAGGCTGAAGGCGCCTCCAGCCTGGCTGAAGGCGCCTTCAACCTGGTTGAAGGCGCCTTCAAGCTGGAGGCGCCTCCAGTCAGGTTGGAGGCGCCTCCAAGCTGGCAGCTCAGCTCCTTTGAGTTCGTTTCCAGCTTGTTGCGACTTCCGATGCTCCGATCTTTTGGGTGATTGTGGCCAACCGAAATAGGGCTCACCCGAACCCAATTTCCGGCCTTCCTCGAGCAGCCTTCCGTCCCGGCTTAACATCCCTCGAACGTCGCGTACGCTCTTCACGCCCACCGGAGTACTCTTCCGCAGCTTTCTCGTCCTTTGGACGCACCGAGCCCGTCGGCTCCCTTCCCGTGCCGTCCTTCTCGCTAGCTGCGTCTTCCGCTCGACTTCCTTTGATCCTAAGCTCCTGCACACTCAGACACAGGGATCAAACACAGCAGGACCTAACTAACTTGGTTGATCACATCAAAACTACCACGGGGTCCAACAGACACAAGGCTCATCTTCGTTCTTGATAAAATCAAACTGTTTGATCGCATCATCGAATCGAAGATTCCAGCTCCGAGAAGCTTGCTTTAGTCCATAAATGGACCTATGCAGCTTGCATACTCTACTAGTATGCTGTGGATCTACAAAACCCTCAGGTTGTGTCATGTACACATCCTCGAGTAGGTTTCCATTCAGAAACGCGGTTTTGACATCCATCTGCCATATCTCATAGTCATGGTAGGCTGCAATAGCAAGCATGATCCGAATGGACTTAAACTTCGCCACTGGAGAAAAAGTTTCATCATAGTCAATACCATGAATCTGCTTGAAACCTTTAGCTACCAAGCGACCCTTATAGATAAGTCCATCCATGTCAGTCTTTCTCTTAAAGACCCACTTGCACCCTATGGGTTTTACCCCTTCAGGTGGATCAACCAAAGTCCATACTTGGTTGGTGTACATGGATTCCATCTCGGATCTCATGGCTTCTAGCCATTTCTCGGAATCTGGTCTCATCACAGCTTCCTGATAGGTGGTAGGCTCATCCTCTATGAGCACAATGTCATCATGGTCAGACAAGAGAAATGAGTATCTCTCAGACTGACGACGTACCCTATCAGACCTGCGAAGACGTATGTCTACATGAACTGGTTGTTGTTCCTCAACTCCTTGTGGAACAACATCATCCACAACACTTTGTGGTTCCAGTTCAATTTCCATCGAAGCATCAGTGCTATTGTTCGCATCTTGAACTTCTTCAAGATCGAACGCGCTCTCACTAGTCTTTCTAAAAACAAAGTCCCTTTCTAGAAAGACCCCAGTCTTTGCCACAACTACCTTGTGCTGACTGGGAATGTAGAAGTAATATCCCTTAGTTTCCTTGGGATGTCCAATGAAATAGCACTTGTTGGATTTGGGTCCTAATTTGTCTGAGACTTGACGTCGTACGTAAGCCTCACAGCCCCAAATCCTCATGAAAGACACCTGGGCATCTCTCCCAGTCCATATCTTATATGGTGTCTTTATCACGACCTTGGATGGAACTCGGTTGAGAATGAAAGCTGTCGTGTCTAGAGCATATCCCCATAGATATGTCGGAAGATCTGTGTGACTCATCATAGATCGTACCATATCTAATAAGGTACGATTCCTCCTTTCGGATACACCATTCCACTGTGGTGTTCCAGGAGGAGTGAGTTGAGATAAAATCTCACACCCAGCTAAGTAGTCACGAAACTCATGGCTTAAGTATTCACCACCTCGATCTGATCGAAGTATCTTAATACTCTTGCCAAGCTGGTTCTGTACTTCATTCTTGAATTCTTTGAACTTTTCAAAGGATTCAGATTTATGTATCATCAAATACACATAACCATATCTACTGAAGTCATCAGTAAATGTGATGAAGTACCTATAACCGCCTCTAGCAGCGACATTGAAAGGGCCACATACATCACTATGTATGAGTCCTAACAAATCAGTCTCTCTTTCGCTGTGCCCACTAAAGGGAGTCTTGGTCATCTTGCCTCGTAGGCATGACTCGCATATCTCATATGATTCAAAATCAAATGAGTCCAGCAAACCATCCTTATGGAGCTGGGATAAGCGCTTGTCATTTATATGACCTAAGTGACAGTGCCAGAGATAAGTTTGGTTCATGTCATTTGACTTGAACCTCTTGGTACTAATGTTATAGATAGGGCTCTCAAGGTCTAGAATATAGAGTCCGTTTATTAGTGGTGCACTACAATAGAACATATCTTTTAAATAAACAGAACAACATTTGTCTTTTATTATAAAAGAGTATCCTTTCTTGTCTAAACAAGAAACTGAAACTATGTTCTTAGTAAGAGCAGGCTCATAACAACAATCATCTAAATCTAGTACAAGCCCAGAGGGCAGAGATAGCTGATAAGTTCCTACAGCAACAGCAGCAACCCGTGCTCCATTGCCTACTCGTAGGTCCACCTCGCCCATTGCCAATGCTCTGCTATTTCTCAGCACCTGCACATCAGTACAAATGTGAGAAGCACATCCAGTATCTAATACCCATGATGTAGAAATAGATAGATTGACTTCTATAACATATATACCTGAAGTGGAAGTCTCACTTCGCTTCTTCTTAAGATCCTCCAAGTATACCTTGCAGTTCCTCTTCCAGTGCCCAGTTTGACCGCAGTGGAAGCAGGTAGCATCCTTGGCGACCCCTCCTTTAGGCTTCAGTGCCTTGCCTTTGCCCTTGGTTTGAGACTTTCCCTTACCTTTGGGCTTGCCCTTGCCCTTGTGCTTCTGGACCATCAGAATGGGCTTAACCTTCTTAAGGTTAATCTCAGCAGTTCGTAACATACTAAGTAGCTCGGGCAGTGGCTTGTCAATCTCGTTCATGTTATAGTTGAGAACGAATTGACTATAGCTATCCGGCAAGGACTGCAAGATCAAGTCAGTGGCCAGCTCTTGGCCAAGTGGGAACCCCAGTCTTTGTAGGTTCTCTATGTACCCAATCATCTTGAGTACATAAGGACCTACAGGAGCCCCGTCTGACATCTTGCACTGAAACAGTGCCTTATAGATCTCAAATCTCTCATGCCTCGCTTGTCCCTGATATAGTTGGTGAAGATGCTCAACCATATCGTAAGCGCCCATCAACTCGTGTTGCTTCTGAAGCTCAGAGTTCATGGTCACGAGCATTAGACAGGACACATCTAATGCGTCATCTTGATGCTTCTTGTAAGCATCTTTGTCTGCTCGCGGGGCATTGGCAGGAGGAGCCTCCGGAATGGGCTGCTCCAGAACGTACAGTTTACGTTCCTGGGTGAGAACTATTCTCAAGTTCCTGTACCAGTCCAGGAAATTCGCTCCGTTGAGCTTGTCCTTCTCAAGGACAGATCGCAGGGAGAAGGAATTCGTGTTTGACGTCACGGTTATCTACAACAGAAAATTTGCAGAAATAAATATCATATTCTTTTAAAATCATTTAATTAGGCCTTTAACTAAATGATGCTCCCACTGAATACTATAATTCTTGTGGGACAAGATCCACATCATACTAACCCTTGAGTTAGCTTTGGCTAATACGCCCAAGGCTTAGTATGATCGGTAGGTAACGATTACCAATTACATCTCTATGCAACTCTTGTTTATAGAATAAAATCCACATTTATATTAAAACTCGAGTTAGCTTTGGCTAATACGCCCGAGAATTAATATAAACGTGATTTTGTCCTACCTTTCCAACCATTGGAAGAATGCCTATAGTTGACTCGATCCAACCGAGTAACTAGGAATACTCAATCTAATTGAGTTTGTATTCACCCATGCGTTGATAGGCGGGACCAAGATTGTCCCTCCGTACCCTACCAAGATAATATGTATTGCTCGGCTTTGGCAGATTCAAAAATACATGTGATCGAGGTAGTGATAGGTATCACAGCACGGTTAGGCATTAGAGTTGAGTCGATTGAGATCTAATCTAATTGAAAAGGATGCATCTTGTGCATGACTTAGATCTAATCTAATCGCAAGGGTGCATCATGTGCACGACTTAGATCTAATCTAATCGTAAGGCACTAATTAATTAACTGCTTATTAAATATGCATCACATATACAAGCAATTAATTAATCTATTTGTGATTTAGTCATGGCCCTACTACGATCTTCTCAAGCCAATGAGAAGATCGATTGGTCAACCTAGGGTCAACAGCTTCTCCAAGCTCCTCCCTTTGACCACCTTGTGTTGCTCGTGCCCGCCTCGGAACTCCGTCTCGTGTGGACCCTCCACCGCTCCAATTTGTATATTACAATTTGAAACTCGAGTTACATTTAAGTCTAAATCTAATTTACAACAAGAATATAAAAGAAGGCACGACGCGCAAGTCGTGAATATAATACAACACTCGCAAACACATAACGGCACGCAGGCCGTATTATGAATTACAACACAATCCAATCATATTGGGTTTTTGGGCCATGACTATCACAAAATTAATATATAATTCAAAATTATATATTTTTTCATAATTTTATGTAATTTTAAAATTAATTTTTGTAATTTTACGAGTAAAATTTCCCGGCGGACCCGTTTAGCGGTTTCGGGCGCAATCGCGGAACGGATCTCCTTGCGGGGCCCAGGGGCAGCGCCCCTACCCGCGATTTAACCATCGCGAGGGTTCCTTTGCGATCCAACAGCGCCTAAACCCGCTGTGCCTAAACGATTTGGGCCGAGACATTGCCGTTTCGGAAAATTCTTCCCGGCGAGTTCGTTTTTAGCGATTTCGGGTGCAACCGCGGAGCAAATCCCCTTGCGGGGTTAGGGGTAGTACCCCTACCCGCGATCTAACCATCGGGAGTTGCTCCTAAGCGATCTAATGGCACCCAAGCCCGCTGTCCAAAAAAATTTTGGAGCGAAACGAAGCCGTTTTGGAAAAATCTTTCCGGTAGCCGAAGCCTACAAGTGCCGAGACACTTGTGTTTCGCTTCTACGGAAAAAATACCCATAAAAACTCGAAAAACATAATTTTACAGAAAATTACAGAAACTTTTAGTTTTCATAAAACCAAAAACAAATTCGTACAAGCCTTGCACGTGGCTCTGATACCACTGTTGGGTTTTTCGGGCCGCGAAAACCGCTTTTCGCGTCGCAGAAACCCCGAATCACCCAAAGCCAACAGATCCGTGCAAGGAAAACCAAAAATAAATATGAGTACGAATTTGAAAACCCTTTTAGATTTACTCCTAGATCTATGTGTTAAGAATAAACCTTGAAGCGTGCCCTTTCGCGTTCCCGCTCGTCCAAGGAGTTGCCGGATCTCTAGACCGTCAAGCGTCGGTCCTCTAGAAGTATCCACACGAACAATTCTTGATGGAGAAAACCTAAACAAAGGTGTGCTAGCACCTTGATAGGTCACGGCAAGGAAGAGGAGGGAGAGCAAGGAGAGAACACAAGGAAGAAGGAGTTACACCACTTGAATGAAAAATGAAATTCACATTCCAACACAAAGTGGCCTGCCACTCTCAAAAACTCCCAAATTAATTGCATTAATTGCAATTAATATGAAGCCATTAAAGAGAATGGCTTTGTAACTTCCATGAGGTGGCACCCATGATGATGTGGAACATCATTATTGGTCCACCTAATGCCAACTCACCAATGAGGTGGCAAAATGTCAAGTCAAAATTGACCTTTGGTCTTCCTTCTCAAGTCAAGTCAAACTTGACCCAATCTCTACCATGGTTGATCTAATCTAACCATTTGATTCGAGCCAACTTAATATAATGAATCTAATTCATTAAATTAAATTGATTCAATGAGTCAAAATCTAAATTAGACTCATTGAACACATGAATCAACTTGAGTCGAACTCAAGTTATCCCAATTAGGATTACTCTTAATCCAATTTGATTCATCAAATGAATCTAATCCTCTTGGTTCATCATATGAACCTAATCTCCATCTAATTGTCTTAAGTGTGTGACCCTATAGGTTCTTGTAACGTTGGCAATGCCCTAAACCCATTTAGGAGCATAAGTAATGAGCGGTATCTAGCAACACATCATTACTACCCAATTTACAAGAATGTCGAGATCCGACATCACCTTGTGACTACTAATTGTGACTCCTCACAATATATGAGACATTGTCCTTCTATCCTAGACATCTAGATTGATCAATATGAGGCATAGACCGTGTCATCCTCTAATCAATCTAAATCTTGAACTCCAAGTAGACTCACTCGATCAAATGAGCTCAACATCTAATGTTGACTCATTTGGGCATGGCCATGCACTTAGTGGTCTCACTCTATCAAGAATACCGATGTCGCTCCCGTCATATGGGAGGGATAGATCCCATCTACATCACTCACATCCCTCTACATAATTCGTTATATACCCAGTAATCGCCTCTATAGTCCACCCAGTTACGGGTGACGTTTGACGAAACCAAAGTACATAACTCCTTATGTAGGGATCCATGGTGACTTCAGGTCTAAGGACTAGTAGTCATACTAATAGCCACATGAGAAAGTATATGACACTCATATAACGATCCATGATACTTTCTCATAGCGGGTCATTCAGTATACAATCTCCAATGTATACCCATGTGTCAGCTTGATATCTCTATATCCATGACTTGTGAGATCAAGTCATCGAGCTGACCTACATGCTAGTCTTATTGCATTAACATTGTCCCTGAATGTTAATACTCGACTAGGAATGATTTAGTGTAGTGTTCCCTATATCATCTCACTATCGATTCAACTAATCGATTGATATAGGTATGAACCTTCTACTCAAGGACGCTATTATACTTAGTCTATTTGGCACTAATACAAATAAGTATAATAACCAAACAAATGTCATTATTAATATACAAGAATATGATACACTGAGTCCATACAATCATCAAATGATTGGCTCTAGGGCTCTAACTGACACACATCCATATGCATTCACCACTTACACATTTTATCAAACACTTACAAGATACAACATATATAGAACAATTAATGAACACATCATAGAATAAGGAAATTGGCATATGCATAGTTTATACATCAATGTCATATCATAATTACTTCCTACATACTAGAACTTAGAGATTACTCCATGAAAAAGGAAGAACAACCCAAAGACATAAAATAGAGCATACTTACAACCCCATATTTGAGAGAAGAGAAGAAGAAATGCTTATCGAGGAGATAGCCATCATCTTTAGGATGTTTTCTTACTGCAGAGGTGTAGAGGAGATGGAGGATCTAGGGTTCCACCTAGAGGGAGAACCCTTCCCTAAGGAGAGGGGAAGAACTCCAAACTAAAGATATATCAAAATAGCTAAATATTCCTTTTTATAGGCAGTGGGCATGACCCCTGCCTATTTCACCACACGATCGTGCCTCAATGCAAGGCAGTGGCATGTGTGTCGTGGCCCAGGGTAGGCATGGTCGTGCCTGAGGGCATGCCCTGCTCGTGGGTCTCTCTAGAAAAAAGAGGCACGATTGGGCTATGCCTCAAAGCACGATCGATCTGTGCCTCAAAGTACGACCGGGTTGTGTGGTGTTATGGTAATAGCGGCACATTTGTGCCTCTGGGCATGGCTGGGCCATGTTTCCTACTGTAGAAGATGACCCGATCATGCCTCAGGGCATGGCCAAGGCATGGGTCTTAGCTGGAGTGAGGCACGACCTTGTGCACATGGCTCTAGTGATGAGGCACGACTCTACGTACATGGCCTTAGTGATGAGGCACGTCCCTGTATACATGGCCCTGGTGAATATGACATGGCCATGCTTTGCTCAATTCCTTTCCAAGCTTACTCCAATGCTTCATTTTTTGCTTAGAAAGTATGTCCAATCAATAAAAACAAACAAAGAGCAGTTCTCCCTGTTGGACCCTTGGCGGTCGGCTAGAGGGGAATGAATAGCTCTACAAAGAAAAATGATCCTTCCTCGGACTTTTATAGCTTAATAAACAAACACTTGCATAAAAGAATTAAGAAACTTAAATAAAGAAAGGAAGAGGCATAAATAATTTACTTGGTTATAACTGGGGAGGTTGTTAATCCAAGACCTTGAAAAGCGCACTAAGATTCTCCTCTGGGTGAAGGCTGCCTCTTACAACATTGAAGTACACAATTACAAAGATAAATAAGAAAGAAATTGATTACAAGTGTTTTGTTTTAGCTTCTGGGACTAGGGTTGTATTTATTACCCTGGTCGGGGCTCCTGGAAGGGTTCCAGGTGTCTGGGGTATAAACTTTTATCCTCATCGCAACGGTACGTGCCACGTCGCGTTTCGGATAAAAACCTGCTCTGAACGCTCAGAAGGATTCTGGGCACCCGAACCCTTCGGGTGCTTGGACTCAGTCCAGGTACCCAAACCAGAGTTAAACTCATGTTAACTTGTTTGGTCCGAGTTCTGGCTTCGACTCCGCTCGCTTGGGTCCAGGTCTTCCATTCCAGCTCCAGCTTCACTTGGGTGATCTTGGCTTTCTGGAATAGCGTTCACTCAAACCCAACTTCTGGCCTTCGAGCAAACTTTCGCTTGGCTCTCTCCCGTGTCGTCCTTCTCACTAGCTGCATCTTTGACTCGACGTCCTGTGCTCCTAAGCACACTTAGACACAGGGGTTAAATACCAACAGGACCACCTCCGTTTTTATATGAGCAAATCCAAGTTAAGTTAGGGTAATCCACAAAAATAATAGTTATAAGATAACAGTTAAAAAAAAATTCCAAGTACAAAAATTAAAAAATGTACTACCCTCCCCCTAGACTTAATCTTTACTACTCCCCATTTTGATCACATTAAAAATAGGATACACTTAAAAGATTTTACTTAACAACAACAAAAAGTCTAAGGGATTAAAAAAAAAGATTAAAGTTTAAGTTTCAAACAAAATTTTTAACATACTAAAAAAAATTCATATAAAGTTGAAATTATCATAAAAAAATTAAATTTAACATTCAGAAAAATTTTCCATTTAAAATTTTTCTTACAGTTAAGTGATAAAGTTCTCAAAAAAATTTTTAAATAATTTCTAACAAAATTTTTAACAAAACATTTGAAAGCATTTTTATAACAACTAATTACTTAACAATTAGTCAATTAAATACTTATTTCAATAATTAGTTTCTAGGATGTGACGAGGCACTAGGTTTTCTTGGATATTGGAGTAACAACCACTTTCTAGATAAAGTTTTTTAAAGAAATTAAATATTTAACTTTCTGTCTGAAAGTAAAGAAATTAATTAATCTAAATATGATTTTGGAACCCAAAATAGGTTCCTTCCTACAGGATTAATCAAAAATTTAATAGGAATTTATTTATGTGATAATTTCCTAATATTACCCTTAAAATACCAGTTAAACCTTTGATGATGTTTGTAATTTCTTTCTGAAGCATGCAAAAAATTTGAATGTGAGTTTTCCTTTTCTAACATTGTTATTTTATCTTTTAATTTTACATTTTCATCTATTAATTTCTGAAATTCTTCTTTTAAGTATGCATATTCTTTCTTTCATTTTACATACTTTGTTTACTTTTTATATAATGATTTACTTAACATTTGCACAATTTTAAATAATTGCTCTAGAGGAAGTTTACTTACTTGACTTACCATATATTCGTCGGTAGACGCTCCCCCTTCATTGTTGCTTTCTTATGTAGCATCTCCCCCTTCATCGATGCTTATTTTTAATGTACTTTCTTTATCTTCTAGTAGATATTTGGCTATGAGTGCTATTTTAGTAGATTCCTCGATCTCGGATTCTTTTGTCGACAACTTGGTGTCCATCGAGGAGTTGGATTCGACTTCTTTTGGTTTTTCATAGAGCTCCAAGAACTTTTTCCAAAGTTCTTGTGCACATTAGTAGTTGCCGATTTTATCAAGTTCTTGAGCAGGAAGAACACTCAGTAGGTGGGACTCAGCCTTACCATTTGCTATGAATTTGTCGCGTTGTGTCTGTGTCCAAAGATGTTCCTCGAGTTCTTTTCCATCTTTTCTTTTGGGGGTATCAAAACCAAATTTCATAGAAAGCATTATATCAAAATTAGTTTGAAAAAATACCTCCATTTTTCATTTCCAGAATGAGAACTCTCCCTCAAACATTGGCGGGTAGATGGTCGATCTGACCATCGATTTTGCTTCGGTCAGCGATTATTCCTTCTGAAACGAACCTTGCTCTGATACAACTTGTTGGACCCTTGGCAGTTAGCTAGAAGAGTGTGAATAACCTTGCAAAGAAAAATGAGTGTTCCTCAGACTTTTATAGCTTAATAAACTAACACTTGCACAAAAGAATTAAGAGACTTAAATAAAGAAAGGAAGAGGCACAAACAATTTACTTGGTTACAACTGGAGAGGTTAATCCAAGACCTTAAAAAGTGCACTAAGATTCTCCTCTAGGCAGAGTAGCCTCTTACAACATTGAAGCACATAATTACAAAGCTAAACAAGAAAGGAATTGATTACAAGTGTTTTGTTTTAGCTTCTGGAAGTAGGGATGTATTTATAGCCCTAGTCGGGGCGCCTGGAAGGGTTCCAGGTGCCTGGGGGGATAAACTTTTATGCCCATCATAACAGAATGTGCCATATTGCATTTCGGATAAAAACCTACTCCGGGCACCCGAAAGTGTTCAGGGCGCTCGGACCAGAGTTAACCCCATGTTAACTTGTTTGGTCCAAGTTCTAGCTCCAGCTTCGCTCGCTTGGGTCCGGGTCTTCTGCTCTGGCTTTGGCTCCGCTTGGCTGATCTTGGCTATCTGGAATAGGGCTCACTCGAACCCAACTTCTGGCCTTAAGCAAACTTTCGCTTTGGCTTCTCATCCCTCGAAAATGTTGTGCGCCACCTTCTCGTCCGCCCGCGTACTCTTCCCCAACACCTCATACATCTGACGCACCGAGCATATCGGTTCTCTCCTATGTCATCGTTCTTGCTAGCTGCATCTTTCACTCGACTTCTTGTACTCCTAAGTTCCTGCACACTTAGACACAGGGGTTAAATACCAACAGGACATAACTATACTTGGTTGATCACACCAAAACTACCATAGGGTACTTACACTCCGAACAAAAAAGAGTGGAAGTTTTACTTAATAATGAAATAGGATGGAATCAACATAGATTATACTCATGAAATGCAAGTAGATATGCATTAAATAATGCCTAAAAACATATATAATCTACACACTTCACAACCTCAAATTTAAACATTTGCTTGTCCTCAAGTAAAAACTTGCAATCTAGACTCCTGTGGCTAAATAGTGCATCTTAATCCCTAGTGAATCAATCTAATCCTATAAAATGATTTCATTAGTAAGCAAGATATAAAAATTATTTGAGTTTAGCCTAAGAAATAGTTCTTCGTGTTCAGTGTGATTTGTGGCCTAAAATTTTCAAATATCAATCTTCAAGCCTAGTCATGTCATCATCTAACTATGTTTCTTATGCTTCTATCGATAGGCACTTACCTGTCACACACATGGTTCATATTTCTCAAACTACACAAGGTCTCATAGGATTACTCAAAATCAAGAGAAACATAATTTTTATTTCTCCAATAACCTAACTCGGTCTTAAAGAGGTAAATTGTTAGTTTCTACTCACAATAACAATTTTTATCCCTTATTTTAAATATTTTTTAGTGCTTTAAAGGTGTAGCACTAATATAAATGCAAATATACAAATACAAATGTATGGATTATGATTTTTCCAGGTAACTTTCCATGATCTGAGATCATTCAGTAACTAAAATATAATTGAGATGTCACTAGAGGCACAAGTACTAGTCCATTTTTTAAAACATGACTATTTTTAGAGAAATCTACCATTAAACATAGACAAAGTGTATAGAGATCCTAAAAGAAGGGCAACACTCAAACTCTTATAGTAGAAACATTGCTCACTGCTTGCTAATATGGATAGGAAAAGATATATCACTAAATATACTAGCACCATAAGTCACAATAATCACATGAAATCTAGAACAAGCATGCTAGCATTTTTTCATTAAGGGAAAACAATCTTGATGTGATGTATAATGGAACTAGAAAAATACAAAAATTTATTATGCAAAAAAAATATATAATGAAAATTAGTCTAAACTATAACCCACATATATACATCCCCCTAGACTTAGATATTTCATTGTCCCAATGAAAATAAAAAATGTAATGCAGAGGAGGTAAGAAGTGAGAGAAGTTACCAAATGATGACTCTAAATGTTTGATACATTCATGTGCTAAAAATACCTTTCTATTTGAGATTCACATCCTTCCATAACTTTAAGTCCTACAAAATAAAATATTAGGCAAGAAAAACTAAGTAGAGGGACTTAGTTATTGAAAAAAGAAAATAAAATAAAAGGAAAACATTAAACAAAAATAAGAATGAACTTGGGTTGCCTCCTCCCCCAAGAAGTGCTTGTTTTAGGTCATTAGCTTGACCCCTTATTGGGCATATCTAAATCTTGCTCTAGCTGGAGTATGATACTTCCTAACTTTCTTTCCAATAGCCACAAAATAGAGATAGCTTTCATCATGGGCTCAATATAGTGAAGCTCAGTTCCCTCCATCTTTGTCTCCTTGAAAGTACATCTCAGAGGATAGAAATGGTTCAGTCCGAGCTTCCAATTCCAAGCCCTAAAAAAATTTACACACCCAAAGAAAGAGCACACCTCCCACAAGCATGTGAGATAATAGAAAACTAGAACCATATTAAGTTTAACTTAGCATGTATCAAAAATTGAAACACATCTAACAAAATTGATTTCAGGTACCTCTATGAAATTTACAAGAGGATAATGAGAGACACTAACCATGCATTGATGAAAGGTACATGGAGGTTATAAACAAAATAATGTGACTTCTTTAGGATAAAGTAAGGGTTCTACCTCTGGCTCAGGTGGTAGTATCTCTAAAAGTTGTGATTCTTGGAGATTTGGCATTACTGCCAAAGTCCCTACATATTTATCCACAACATGTTCAACTCTTGTAACTTCTATAGTGTCAAATGGTTGTATAATCAAAGGAAGTGATTCTTAAGGCATTGCTTCCATAACACAAGTCCCTACACTTTCTTCCACAAAATCAATGTCATCAAAAGCAGTGAAGTGTACACCAACATCAATATAATCAGTAGAAGAATCAACAACTTCAATAGCAAACTTTAATTTATTAGCCTCAATACAGTCATCCTCAAAAAATTCTATATCACTATAACAACCTTTAACTCTAAGAGGTAATTCTCAAAATTTGCAAGCTTGTACATTATCATCACAATCATCATTAGAAAAATCTCCATCTTTAAGTATATCAAGAAAATTGCATTCAACATATCATTATCACAGAATTTTACAAGATTTTCATCGTGTCTGGCCTCCACTAGCCTTTGTGGAAAAGGAATTGGTGGTACAAAGGTCTTTAGTTGAGGTATTGGTAAGAATTCATCTTTCTTTCCCATAGATTCCTTTTGAGTAAGGGGAGGAGGTTCAAATTTATTGTCTATACTTGATTGCATCAAACATTGGGGGAATAGTACCGGTGCCTATAGATCTTTACTGAAGGGATGGGTGTAAATTTCTGTGATTCTCTATTGTTCCTTTTCTCGAATTCCTAGCCATCTTTCTCTAGAAATTCTTTGGGATTCTAGCCAATTCTCAACATAAAAGCATTACAATGTTCATTAAACCTTGTTTGGGTGGGAGGGAGGTATTATGGAGTCGATCTTTCTATTATAGCCTCCAAATGTTTGAACCTATCATTCTATGACTTGTTGAAATTTTTTGTATGATTTACAAAATGCTTAGGTAATTACATTAAATCTTGTTTGACATTTACATTTTCATTTTCATTCATGGCTTGCACTTCTAGGGTCCTTGAGGAAGATGTATTTAAATTTTTAGTAGCTCACTCTTGGAGGTTCAATGTCACTTGATCAATTAAATTATATGTTTCATCCAAACTTTTATTCACCAAGCAACCTCCTATAGTAGAATCCAAATTTTTTTTTGCTCAAAAAAGAAACCCCCATGTAGAATATGTGCAGTATCAACCATTTATCCAAAGCATGATGAAGATATTATCATATTAAACTCTTAAATCTATTCCATACTTCAAATAATGATTCTCCATCTACTTGAGCAAAGTTTGTGATGATGTTCCTCATATACGTCATCTAGTTTAGATGGAAAAAGTGATTTTGAAATGGCTGCTCCAATTGATCCCAACCTATTATGCTTTGTAGAGGGAGTGAATAAAACCAAGTCCTTATTTTATATTTGATACTAAAAGGAAATATGATCAATCGAATAGCATTTGCAGAGACTCCTTCACAATTAACCATATTGCAATAATCTAGAAATGTCTCAAGGTGTACATAAGGGTTTTCTAAAATTTATCATCCAAATTTATGATCTTGTATCATAGAAATTAACGTGGATTTAGTTGGAAATTTTCTACTTCAATATGAGGTTGGACAATGGGAGACGTTCTTATAGATATGGGTGTAAAAAATTCTCTTAAAAGTCTGCTTGACATATTAGTTCTCATTGTATTTTATAAAAAAATTATTATAAACAATAAGAATGAAAATGTTGAATTAACAAAGAAAAGAAAAGGTCTAGATTAACTAAATTGCTAGTTAACTAATATTAATTAAAAACAGTCATTGACAATGGCATTAAAAACTTATTTTCCTACCATAAGTGTACGGTTAAGTTGTCTAGTAAAAAAAATATTGATCCATAAGAACTGTTGATTAAGAACTAGATTTTTTACAAAGTAAGTTATCTAGATGATCGAATATTATGCATGGTCACAAAAGCAAGAGAAAGAGAGAGAAAAGGAGAGTGAGTAAGGGAGAGAGAGTGAGCTAGAGAGAGGGATTGATAGAGGGAGAGTGAAAATGGTCTTGGGGGATGATTCTTAGATTTTTGATTTCACTATGATGCTAGTTAATGTTCCCATATATTGTTTATCTCCTTATCCTCCATATTATGATCTTGTAGAGATTCAAACAAAATTATCGGTATGACCCCATGATGGTGACACCATAGTGTTTACACCAATTGCAATTCAATATTACTAAGTAGAAGAGGTAACACAGAGAGTCCAATTAAAGGGATACCCCTTGTCACTAGGGCCTCCACCCGGTCATACAATCTCTAGATTACACAAGTTATTTCCTAATACTAAGTTGGTGAAAACCCATTAAGCTCTAATTAGATAATCTCTCGTAGAGATTTGGCCCCTATTTCAAGGTGATGACTCTAAAAAGTTCAGTTAAAGGGATGCCCTCTGTCACTAGGGTCCCCCAGTCATACAATCTAAAGTATCTTCTCTACGTGGTGACCAAACCTTCACATACATATGCATTCACCACTTACACATTTCCTCAAACACATACAATGTAGAACATATATAGAACAATTAATGAACATATCATAGAATAAAGAAATTAGCATATGCATAGTTTATAAATTACTCTATAAAAAAGGAAGAGCAACCTAAAGATATAAAATAGAGCATAGTTACAACCCTAAATCTAAGAGACGAGAAGAAGAAATGCTTATCGGGGAGATTGTCATCATCTTTGGGATGTTTCCTTGCTCCGAAGGTGGATGGATCATAAAGATTTTAGGAGATGGAGAATCTAGGGTTCCCCTTGAGAGAGAACCCTTCCCCAAGAAGAGGGGAAGAATCCCAAACCAAAGATAGGTTAAAAGGGCTAAAATTCCCTTTTTAATAAGCAGGGGCATGACCCTTTCCTATTCCACCACACGGTCGTGCCTCAAGGAATGACTGTGGTGTGTGTGCTGCAACCCATGGCAAGCACAACCATTCCTAAGGGTATTAGGGTTTAGGGTTTAGTGGTCTATCTAGAAAAAAGAGACATGACTGTGCATTAGGGAATGACTAGGTCGTGTGGTGTTCTAGGAATAAAGGCATGACTATGCCTCTGGTCAGGCTATGATTCCTGCTGTAGAAGATGACACAACTGCACCTCAAGGCACAACCAGGGTGTGAATTTTGGTTGTTGCGAGGCACAACCCTGCATATAATTGCCAGTGATGAGGCATGACCCTATATATATGGACCTAGGTACATGACCCTAGTGATGAGGCACAACTCTATGTACATGACCCTAGTGATGAGGGACAATGTGCACGGCCCTAGTGATGAGGCATGGCCCTGGTGATGAGTCATGGCCCTGCATACATGGCAATAGTGAATATGGCATGACCATGCTTTGTTGAATTCTCTTACAATCTTGCTCAAATGCTTTATTTTTTGTTTTAAATACATGTGCTATCAATGAAAACAAATAAAAAGCAGTTCTACAAATATAAAGGAGCGAAAGTATGATATAATAATAAAATAGAGTAGAATAAACATAGATTATACTCATGAAATATAAATATATGTGTGTTAAACAATACCTAAAAATATATATAATCAATGTACATCACTTACAAGACTCCAATTGGAATGATACTATTTTGGTTAGTCCATGGAAAGACATGTCATCATTCAGTAGAATTGAAGCATAAGGCTTAATGGGCAATTCAATGACTCAATTTTATTTTGAAGTTGACCGAAGAGAAAAGAAAACTTCAATTTATTTAACTAGATAAGCTAAGGATGGACATTTATGAGCATGCAAAATCTTAGAAAGAAAGAACAAAGAATAACATGAAAGACACATTGAATGATGAGAATTTAATGAAGGGGACCTAGTTTTGCTATTCAATTTAAGATCAAAACTTTTTACTGGAAAGTTAAGATCTTGATGGCAGGACCCTATAGAGTTCAAAAGGTATATCCTTATAGAGAAATTGACATCTAGAATAAGGAATAGAGATCTTGCAAGGTGAATGGACAGTGATTAAAAAGATATTCCTAGGGAATACCAACTGAGGGAGATGAAAGACTATATTTTTCTGAACCCCATCCTCTAGAATGCGCAAAACAAGGGTCATACTTGTGATCCTAAATGAGCACTTCTTGGGAAGCATCCCAAGGGTTCTTTTCTCTTGATTTTGTTCTTGATGTAGTTTCTTTTGCTTGATTTTAATTCAAGTTTATTTTCATTTTATAGATTTATTGGCCTCCATGAGCTGGTCGTGGACTTATCTATGGATGTGGAGGCATTTTGGAAGAATAAACAAAGAATTTCATGATGAAAAAAATAGGGGTAGTAGCTCACACGACACGATCGTGTCTCCCTGACATGACCGTGTTCCATTGACAGAAGATATCATGTTGTTGTATAGTCAAGTAATAAAATATCGATCCCATAGGGATTATTGATTAAGAACTAGTCAATTTTCTATATTGATTTATCTAGACAATTAAAAGATGGTTCACGAACACTCGAGTGAGAGAAATTAAGAGAAGAGAGAGAAAGAAAGAGAGAAGTGAGAGGGAAGTAGTGTGAGTGCAAGTAACCAAAGAGAAAGAGTTTGTTGATGGAATAATCTTATGGTTTCGGTTTCACTATGATACTAGTTAAAGTCTCTATGCATTATTCTATAAGGAACTAAGGTGCTAAACACATAAGAAGTGTAGCAGAAAACATCTAGTTCCTATTAGAAGATCCATGCGAAGGAAGAAAATAACAATATATACTAAGTTTCATGATAATAGGGTGTTATACCTTTGATGCGCGCGCTCGATCTCCCGACATCTAGGATCTCAGCACGATCACGTATCCATTTCTCTTTCGGTATCCACACGAATACAATATAATGGAGAAGACCAACACTCAAGGTTGTGCTAGCAACCCTCTAAGGAGTTTCAGCCAAAGAAAGAGAGGAGAGGAAGAAGAATAAAATTCATTTACAAAAATGAAAGAAAAATGCCTTTTGTACTTCATCCAATGAAATTACTTAATGAGCATTAACTCACTTAATGAGACCTAATGAGCATTGACACTCCATTAAGGCCATTTTAAAACTCTTTATTTTTTAATTCAATTTTTGAAATTGAATGAATTATGAGATTATATCTTCTTATGTTTCATTAATCTCCATTAATCCTCTTTAGTGAATGAATTCACTTGAGTCTAATTCAAGTCTATTCAGATTAGACTAAATCCATATAGTTGGATTCACTTGAGTCTAACTCAATGATTCTAATCTGGATATGTCAATCATCTCATAATTTATTCTTAGAGCTAATACTAACAATCTCCCACTAGCTTAAGTGTCAATTACTAAAATAATCCCCTCCAATGGTTCATCACATTTTAGTCAAACTAAAATGAACCTATCTCTAAATCAATATGTTCTTTGTGTGTGACCCAATAGATTCTCATAACGTTGGCAATGTTTCTAAAACTATTTTACATACATAAGCAATGAGTGGCATCTAGCAAGGCATCATTGCTACCCAAGTGACGAGAAAGTCGAGATCTTACCTAACCTGTCAATGGCTATTATCTTATATGATTTAGTCCCTCTATCCTTGATATTTAGATTGATCAATGAGGGATAGACCATGTCATCCTCTTATCAATCTATGTGTTTCTTAATCTCTAAGTAGACACACTTAAACAAATAAACTCAATATTACATATTGACTCATTTGAGCATGACCATGCTTTCTTGTGTCCTACTAATCAAGGGGCCCACAGATATCGCTCTTGTCATATGGAAGGGATATATTTCATTTATATCACTCACATCCCTCTACATAACTCGTTATATACCCAGTGATTGACTTTATAGTCCACCCTGTTACAGGAGACGTTTGACGATACCAAAGTATACAACTCCTTATGTAGGGAATCGTAGTGACTTCAGGTTTAAGGACTATTCATACCAATAGTCACATGAGAATGTTTATAACACTCATATAATGATCTATGAAACATTCTCATGGCGGGTAATTGAATACATATTCTCTAATATATACTCATGTGTTAACCTGATATCTCATATCCTTGACTTATGAGATAAAGTCATCCATTGACCTACATGCTTGCCTCAATGCATTAATATTGTCCTTGCATATTAATACTTGACTAGGAATAGTTTAGAATAGTGTTCTATATATATCTACATATCTCACTATCAATTCAACTAATTGACATATTGTAGATTAGAACCGACTACCCTAGGACATTATTATACTTATTTATTCGGCACTAAATTGAAATAAATATAATAACCAACTTTGTCTTTTATTAATAATAAAATATGATACAAAAGAAACCCTTTACAATCATCTCATAATTGGTACTAGGGCTAATACTAACAATATCCCACTAGCACTAGTGCCAATCACTGAGATATTGAATACCCATTGACCTAGTGTGACCATCATGCTTCCTCTGTGCCAAAGCCTTGGTCAAAGGATTCGTAATGTTAGCATCGATCGATACTCCGCATATCCTCACATCTCCTCTATCGATGATCTCTCGAATGAGATGGAATCACCGTAGTATGTGGTTGGATCTCTGATGAGAGCGACTTTCCTTAGTCTATGCAATAGCCCCATTGTTATAACAATAGAGGTTTATTGGGGTTCCTATACAAGGAACAACACCAAACTCTACAATAAACTTCATAATCTAAATAGCCTCCTTTGTTGTAGATGAAGCAGTAATGTACTCAACCTCTGTTGTAGAATCAGCGACTGTGTCTTGCTTTGAACTCTTCAAGCTCACATGTATCGACCAACCTTCCTTACTACTCTCTAAGGTGACTGTTACTTAACTATTAACTCTACTTACTAGTGTTACTTATGCTAATATTAGCAATACTCAACTTTGTCACGCCCCCAGAGAAGTTCCCACCGAAAAATTTCGCCAGCATCTCCTCTGTACCAATGACTATATGGAGCATACATACACAAAAAAAAAATAACATCACCACGCAATTTAAAAAAATCAGATCATGCAAGTAATGAATAGCGGAAACATAATGAAATACAACTTCTAACTCCAAAATTTTCTTATCAACCTAAATAAAGAATTTATCTAAACAAATTCTTAAACTAAGTCCCAAGGCTTCTATGGTCTGGGCATCACACATCCATTCGCACCTCCTTGTCACCTTCCTTTGCTATGGCTTTTCCTTTCCTTTATCTGCAGTAAGAGGAAATGCAATCTATAAGAAAAAAGCTTAGTAAGCGCTATCTAACTCACAAAAATCTCGATATGCATGTACATATATCTATAACATAAACTAACTGAATGCTTACTGAAAACTACTCATGCTCATCTAATAGTAAAAGAATCATAACAAACTGAAATGCTAAACATGTAAAGCTGCTCATGCTCACCTACTAGCAAATAATAGTAAGCTAATCTAAATAACATGCTAGCATAAAAGAAAACTAAACTTGCTGATTTTAAAACAAAGTGAAACTTATTTCATTTGTTCTAAACTTATTCTTTTATTTCACTTGTTTAAAACTTATTCTTTTATTTCACTTTTTTAAAACTTTTACTTTAATACTTCAAAATAATAATCAACATCTCTTGGGCCCAGGCGTAGTACCATCTTATGCGCGTTCCCTAATAGGTTGGGGTAGCGAGCCCCCAATCCTAAAAGAGCATACCTTGGTATACCAGGGCCAAGACCTTGGAATTGGACACCTGGATTTGTTTTACGACAACCTTGGAAGTCAGGTACTAGCCTCTTCAAAGTAAAATATCTTATTATCTTAATTACTTCTTCTTTAAATGCCTTGGCATTTTAACAAGCACCTTGTGTGTCAAAATCTCTAAAGTCTTGACTTTGGGATATACTTAAGGCCATGGCCTTTTTATTTCGTATACTTTATCTTTCTTATACTTGTTAATACCTCTATTAAAAGGATGTCTCATACAAAACTGCACTAAAATGTTTATTAACATTGCTCTGAAATGCTTAACAAAATTGCATGGAAATACTTAATAAAACTGTACTGAAATACTTATTAAAACTACACTAAAACTGAATATGCATACAAGCTTAATCAAATCTGCCTACAAACTTAATCAAAATTCTGCACTATAAACTTAATCAAAATTCTGCACTATAAGCTTAATCAAAATTCTACACTATAAGCTTAATCAAATCCGCACTACTACAAATTGAAAAATCTGCACTACTACAAATTGAAAAATCTGCACTACTACATGAATATGATACAAGCCTACTGCCAATACAAAGCTTAACTAAGAATCTACATAACATGCTACTTGAAATTCTACATTCATAGCTAATAAATTTCTGCACTATAATCTCTAAAGCAAATCAAACTTCACAGAACCGGATTGTTCATTCCTATAAGTCCTTTAGATAAAAGTCTAATAGGCACAAACAACCTTACTGCATTACTCATTAAAGAAACTCATTCTTATACATGGCAGTGAGATAAAACACTAATACTACAAAGTTAACAGCAGTAATTCACAAAATCAACAAACATAAATTGAAACCTGCTGGAATTTTAAACCCCTATAAGGCTTATTTCATCTCCAATGCTTAGCACAACAAAACTATACCCTGCTGATATTAAAGTTCCATGTAAACATGTTCACAACCAAAACTTTCATAAGGCAACAGAAGACTTTAGGGCAAAACATACTGCGGCAGAAATTCAAAGCAGAAGGAATTTCCTTGAACTCCTCTTAAACCCCAAATCAAACTCGAAACAACCCTAAATCAATTCGAAACAACTCTTACCGCAGGTGAGTAGCAACTTACCATGTGTTCTTGGGCTTACAACCGGGAAGAAAACTCTAGGGTTCGGATAACTCGAGTTTTCCGGCTCCTTTTCGTGCTCACAGCTTCTCCTCGACGAGAAGATCTTAAGGAGGTGGAGAAAACCCCTCGGAGAACCTTGGCCGGCCATCGGAAGACAATGCCCTAACTCCCCTTTCGTTTTAACCCGAAGAGAGAACGACGCCGCGAGAGGAGAAGAGAGGAGAAGATTTGGTTTGGGAGAAAATAATCCCTAAGTTCTCTCTTTATAACTAGGTTATTCTGTTATGACTTAAGATTATTTCGCTTCCCTTCTTATCATGAAATACCCGCTTGAACACTTGGCTAGCCGGGTTTTGCCGAAACCTCTGACAGGGTCAGAGGTCGCGGGTTCGATTCCTCATCCGAACCTTTTATTCCCATTTAGTTTCTATTTCCTAACTACTGCTTAAATACATTTTGTTCTCCTTTTAATCAGCAATGCCTGCTTAGGCACTTGGCTAGCCAGATTCGCTTAAGGTTTGGGTCGGGCTGGAGCTCGTGGGTTCGAATCCTCAACCGAACCTTTTTATTCCCAATTATTTTATATTTAACTACTACTACTTAACTACTACTTAAGTTAATTTCGTCCCTTATTTGATCAGCATGGCCCTGCTGGGTTCCTGGCCAGCCGAGACAACTTAAGGCTTTGCTTAACCGGAGGTCTCCGGTTCGAACCTTGGCTTAATTTCTTTTTTTTTTTTACAACTTGTTTCTTTTTGGTAAAAATACCAGACGAACTCCAAAAATTACATAAAAATATTCTAAAAATCTCTAGAATATTTCTAAAGCATTTCTAAATATTTTTAAGCACTATTAGGACTCCAAATGAGGAAATTTGGATTGTTACAATTCCCCATACCTTATAAAAAGTTCGTCCTCGAACTTAGAATAATTCCGGATATTTCTGTCTCATACTGTCCTCACGCTCCCAAGTAACTTCCTCGTGCTTCTGGTTCTAAATGACCTTCACTAGTGGTACTCCTTTGTTCCTTAGTCTCTTAATTGCTCTGTCCACTATCTGTGTAGGTCTGCTCTCATAGCTAAGATCCTCCTGGATCTACACCAACTGAGGCTGAATCACTTGGCTAGGGTCGTTATGCACTTCTTTAGCATAGAGACATGAAATACATTGTGTATTGCTGACATGTCTTGTGGTAAGTCCAGCTTGTAAGCTACTTTCCCAATCCTCTCTATGATCAGGTAAGGTCCTACGTAGCAAGGACTTAACTTGCCCTTCTTGCCAAATCTCATCACTCCATTCATCGGAGCAACCTTGAGAAAAACTGAATCCCCTACTTGGAATTCAAGTGGCCTACGGCGCGTGTCAGCATAACTTTTCTGTCTGCTCTGGGCAGTCTCAATCCTCTGTCTGATCTTCTGGATAGCCTGAGTGGTTTCTTCTATCATCTCTGTCTGGATGCCCAGCTCTACTTCCATTTCTTTTCTTTCACCTGCTTCTTACCAGAAAATGGGTGATCTGCACTTCCTATACCATACAATGCCTCATAAGGTGTCATCTTGATGGCAATCTCAGTTAAGCGTAGATACTTGCACCAACTTCCCTTGAAATTTAGTGCACAAGCTCTGAGCATATCTTCTAAAATCTGATTTACTCGCTCTGTCTGTCCATCAGTTTGAGGATGGAAGGTTGTGTTGAACTTGAGTTTGGTGCCTAGTGTATTCTGGACACACTCCCAAAAGTGAGAGGTGAAACGCCCATCTCTATCAGAAACAATAGATTTAGGAACTCCGTGAAGTCTGATCACCTCCTTAACATATAGTTGTGCCAACTGCTCTATAGAGTGGGACACCTTGATAGCTAGAAAATGAGCAGACTTGGTCAATCGGTCCACTATTACCCATATCGCGTCATATCCATTCGTGGTTCTTGGAAGACCTGTTATAAAGTCCATGGATATTTCTTCCCACTTCCACTCTGGTATTGGGAGAGGCTGTAGAACTCCTCCTGGTCTCTGGTGCTCTGCTTTTACCCTCTGACATGTCAGGCCGGTACTGACATATTTTGCAACATCTCTTTTGAGTCCAGACCACCAGAACCTCTGTTTCACGTCTTGGTACATCTTGGTAGAACCAGGATGCATGGAGTATGATGTGCTATGAGCTTCCTCTAGAATCTTCCTTCTTAATTCCTCATCATTGGGGACACAAAGGTGGTTCCCCTGATAAAGAACTCCACTGTCTGACACTCGAAACTCTATATCTTCTTCTTTTTGTATCCCTTGCTTGATATTCTGGATATCTGGATCTTCACTTTGCTTTCTCTGTATATTCTCAAGCAAGGTAGACTCTAAGGTCAATGCAGAGAGTTGCCCATCAACAATTTCGACTCTGAAATCTAACAGTTCCCTCTGCAGTGGCAGTGCTAATGATGACAAGTGCATCAGAGTTACACTGGACTTTCGACTTAGTGCATCTGCCACTTTGTTAGCTTTACCTGGGTGGTAGAGGATTTCACAGTCATAGTCTTTGACCAACTCTAGCCACCTGCGCTGTCTCATGTTTAAATCTTTCTGGGTGAAGAAATACTTTAAACTCTGATGGTCTGTGAAGATTCTGCACTGGACTCCATACAAGTAGTGTAGCCAGAGTTTCAGTGTAAAGACCACAGCTGCCAGCTCAAGATCATGAGTGAGATAGTGTCACGCCCCAAAGGAGTCCCTGCCAGACAAAAAAATCCGACAGAATCTCCCCTGTACCAGTGACAATATGAAGCATCACTATAAGCAAAATACATCAGCCACATGCGGCTGGAATATTTATATACACAACCACGCAGTTATAATAACAGCCCACACGGCTGGAATGAAACAATCACAACCACGCAGTTATATATAAAACAGCCCACACGGCTGTACCAAAAACCAACGCAGCGGAAAAACGAAAACGGAAAGCCCACACAAGACAAATAGATACAATGCATGCCGGCACGGCTTAAACACACATACAACACCAAAAGAATAAGATAGCAACATGGCTAAACACAAATACAATGCCACGAATAAGAAAAGAATATACAATAGAAAACAAACACAATCTTCGGATGTGACGTAGGACCCGGCAGACAGGATACTCCGAGCGACACTCCAACCATCTACCTGAAAACATAAATGTATACATGCGGTGGTGAGTATAGGTAACTCAGCGGGTAATAGACAAGATAGTGCATGGTCTATGAATAAACATAGAGATCACAAGTATACAGTCTCAGTAGGGAAATAAAGAACATGATCATACTATCATAATCAATGCATCTGAACATACCTGACGTAATAACCCGACATGACCATAACTGACATGCAACTGCACAAACCACTACTAACATAATGACAGATACATACCCAATCTGGAATCGACACATGGTACAATGATCAATAAACTCACCGGATCTGCAACAGACATACCCCTGACACCTGTGCAATATAAATACGACTGCATATACATGTAAAATAAATGACATGTATGCAGTATGACAACCATATGCAACAATCATATCGCAAACAAATGCAACATACCACAAACACATGCAACTAGTATCTAGTAGGCATGTATGCAAATATAACCCCCAGATGCACGGTGCATCATATGCAAAAGTGCATGCATGCTCCATGGTCACCCCCGCCACCTCTCCGAACACCACGACCCCTGTATGGCCGAGAGGCTTGGGTCTGTGACGACTGTACTACCCTCCAGCCCACTATATAGTGGTCGAGGCGGACAGTCCGCTAATAGCTATCTAGCTAAATAGCATCAGGGTCCCTGACTGCTCACAACGCCGGATCTCACTAAACCTCGTGACCGGGTTGCACGACAGGACTAGCAGCAACTGCTCCAGCTACCACTACCCATGAGTGGCCGAGTGTGCGGTGCTAAACCAAACCAACTGATGACTCTCTCAACCACAAGGGAGACAACGGTCATCAGATGCAATGAATGATGAACATGATATATATATATATATAAAATCATCATCCATGCAATAACTCCAAACCTCATAAATACCTCCAACGTGAGTATAATCGTCATGATATCTCCACGTATCCCACCAAACATATGTACACACTACACATGTATAATCAACCAAAAATCTTCAATAATCCCACCAGACACATGTACACAAAAGATAAGTACAATCAACATGTATCCTCCAATAACAATACAACAGACATGTGTATATACTCTAAACATACAATCAACACAACTCCTCCAAAAGTACATGACAAATACGTATGTACACACCACATGTAAATGTACGGTCAACAAGATAACTCCTATGACACATACCCATCTATGTACAGTCCACATCATACACCCAATCAGCATGGTAATACCAACAACCCGACAATCCCTACAAGGCATACTCTACACGTGTAATCACAACAGAGTAGATATCAAGAGTAGAGACTGTATATGAATTAAATAGATCATCTCTAAGCTCAAGCAAAAGAAACAAGCAGGAAAGACAGCAACTGGACACGATATAGGGTAAAGTAACCTAATCCGTCAAATAACAACCATGCACTAAGCTCAAAGAAAATCTACATAGAGGCAAAGGAAGAAATACCCGCCTTAAAGTGTAGATCGTGCCAAGTAATCCCGTGTCGAGACGCTCGTCCCGAATCCAAGTCCTGCATCACATAATATATATATTTCATTTAGCTAAATTCATATGATCAAATAGCTAAATAAAAGTCCTAACCCAATTAGGATCACTCCAACAAAATCTGATCTCTGATTAATCCTCCAAACAATCCTCAATACAACTCCTTCTAGATCCAAACATAATCCATAATCTATTAACCAATCCAAAACTCACTAATCAACACATCTTGAATCCAACTCATAATCAATCCAATAATCCTAAGAATGATCACATAACAATCTATATCAAACAAATCACCATATCCACAAATTTCAACCCAATACAAACTCTAATCACTCCAACACATACCAATAACGATCATGTGTCCATTTACATAAATCATTTACTAAATAACCATCATAAATCAACTTATCACAACCAAATTCCAAATTCTAAACATTTAATCCATTGTATCATCTCTACTAAACATCATGAATCAATCCTACCCAATTAATCCAATCCACATCACCGTACTCATAAATCTAAGCGAAACAAAACCCCACAACTCATAGAAAACCTAATTTAGCATCATACTAATAGAATATCCACTAGAAAAGCAATTCCAGTAGAAGAGCACTAGAAAAGCACTGACCTTGAACCATGGCAGCAACTCCAGTAGCTCAGCAACCCTACAACTCCCTGCTGAGAAGCTACAAAGAATTCATAGAACCAATTCTTTCAAGAACCAATTTATAAATCCAATCATATAGCAAAGGGTTTACTGAAACCCTAATTCACAGCACTATACTCACCTTCATAGCTCTCCACCTCTTCACCCCAAGCCCCTAACAGCCGCAAGAATGAAGGAGATGAAGTTCTACTCAAGGAAGATCCACCACTAGATTGATCCGAAGCATCTTCCATCCTAGATCAGGAAGAATATCATGAAAGGAAACAAATTCATCACACAAAATTCTTAAATCCACTGGATCTCCCAACACTGCCTTACCTCAACCAATCGTCCCCAATTGGTCTCGCGCCATCAATTCCATCTGGTGGAGATCCGGAATGCACTCCAAAGAACCGATTGAGAAGGAGAATCGGACAAGACTCGATCAGCTAGGGAAGATGCGAATCGAATCTTCCCTGCCGTTCCCTAGGCCCCCCCTGCCGAGTCGTTGTCGCGCACGCAAGCCCAGCCGAAGAGAGGATCTCTCCGTCGGAGATGGTCAGAACTGTCAAGATCCAGCGACGGCTTCCCGCCGACAACGCGTGATGATGAGGTCGGGGTGGAAGAAGCCTCTCCGTCGTCGTCGGGTCTTTTGCTCGCGAGAGAGAAATGGGAGAAGTCGGGTCAGGTGTGTGCGAGAGAGAAGAAAGCCCCCATGCCATGAAAGGAAAAAGGGAGGAGGAAGGTTCGGCCGGTGGTCGGCGTTGATGCCCGACTACCGGCGATGAAACAAGACCGTGAGGGAGAAGAGACGGGGGAGGAAAGGATCGGGCGAAAGAGGAGTTTGGGAGAAAGAATGGGGAAGGAATTATAAACCTAGGTTATTTAAAAACTTAGGTTAGTTTAATTAAAGGCTAAGTTAATTCCTCAATCAACTCCCAACTTATTTTGGGTATCCCAAACATGTTCTCTCTATACCCCGAATCCATCCCCTCAAAACGGGACATACGGACTCCGTTTAATTCCCGAAAAATTTCGAAAAATTTCTGAAAAATCCAATAAGATTTTTCGTCCAATCACATTTATTATTTAATTTTATGATATCTCACATTCTCCCCCACTAATAAAAATTTGGTCCCCAAATTTACTGGTCAATTTAGGGATCCTCATCCAAGGGTAACCACCAAATCATATACTCATATACCACTCCATCCAAATATCATAAACATATCTCCAAACATGATAATCCTTCAAGTGACTAGCGACAACTCTGTGAGCTATGAACTCACCCTACTCCCACTACTCTCACTCTGTAATCTAGCCAACTGTGGATAAATCAAACACCTCTAAAATCCAAAATCCACTATCAATAAATCCTCCAACACATGTATAGAGCGCTCAAACTATCCATCAGTCTGAGAGGAAAAAATCTATACTAAAGCGAATCTCCTAATCCAAAGTCTACTATAACCACAATCAAACCATGATATGAAATCACTGATCTTCATCCAATATAACACTCAAAGATATACCATAAAGTCCGGAAATCTCCCTACAGAGTAAATCCACTCAATCCAAAGAATCCGTCCAATAAATCGATGGCTAGGGCGCAAAGTCGTCACCCAACAATGATTACCCAAACCATAATATCCTCTCCATGTCCTGGATAATCCCACAACAAAATCCGTCAAAACATGCTCCCAACTCCACTAAAATACGAGTCTACTGAAAC
This sequence comes from Zingiber officinale, assembly GCF_018446385.1. Lineage (NCBI taxonomy): Eukaryota > Viridiplantae > Streptophyta > Magnoliopsida > Zingiberales > Zingiberaceae > Zingiber > Zingiber officinale. The sequence continues at coordinate 41,705,542 of NC_055994.1, forward strand.
AATCCTACTGATATCCGATGCTTAGCCTCCAATTTCTATACAACATATACCACAAATCCAGAACGAGTTGTTTCCTGCAGAAACATCTCCCGGATAAGAAGTGATTCGGAAACACACATAATCTCCCATGAAAATCAAATAATCCAATTCTCATTACACGAGAATTCTCACTACTAGCACGAGACTACTTCGCTCATGCTATGTCGAAACTACACCAAACCCCTGGTACGATACATCTGTGTAGAGTGCAAATCCGTCTACACTAGAAAGTACAACTAAGACAGTGCAACTATCTAAACTGATCTCGCAGGCATCTATCCAGGAAAATCTCATACCGTTCCTAGACAGTCCAGTCAACTGTATAATGCCGGAGAAACCCTCAATCAAACTCTGGAAATATCCAGCAAAACTAAAGGAACAACGAGTCTCCATATAAACTACGACTACTCCCAACTGTTAACAGTCTCTATCTCCTATAGATCCACCGATATCCTCTACTAAACACAACGTGTCCCAAAAACTCGTAAAAGACAATCACAATACGTACTACTAACTTCACATATATATGTTCCCATCGAAACATCTCTAAAACTATGCGAAGCTAGTGTACGTGATCCACCTCGAATCGGGAATAGATCACAACATCGTCAATGAAGACAATGAAAACTGATCCAAACATCCTAGATATACCAAATACATCGAGTCCATCAAAACATCTAGAGCACTGTATGCCTAAATGATAAAACCATATCCTCATAATATCCGTACAACAAGCAGATCCAACCGTAAGATCCTCGACAAACCTGTGATCTGATCACGCACTACAAATCAACAAATTCATATATACCACACAAGTGCTACTCCTCACATCTATCAACATCAAATACTAAACAATAGATCATTAAATCAAATATCCACTAATAGATCATCAAAAGATATCATATCACTATACCTGATCTCTCAATATCCACCAATCAAAATCGTCCTCAATATAAATCAATCATACCATATCGTCTCCTAAACCATGATAACGAAAAAGGAAATCATCCAACCTTCAACACACACTACCAACAAACTAAATGTATCCCGAAAATCTACCAAATCTCATCATCTCATCCTTTCTGATAATCAAATATCCATAGTAAAAGAATGTCAATCCAAAGTCCAAGGGTCACACAACCTTCTGACTAAAAATCTACCCATCAAAAGAGTATCTCCACCACCCTCATAATCATCCTATATATGTCCCTCGACAAATATCGATAAAAGGTCAACCCCTCTAATATGAGATATAAACTACAAGATCTGGTAAAATGATCACGTGGTCAATGTCTTAAGCCACCTGATAGAGACAATGTTAGCTTAGTCGTCTAACCATTGTCTTGTACCCCATCATACTGTGACTGCTCCACCCTGAGGTTCAGTAACCTCCAGTACCGAGCAATGAAGACAAAGATAGAGGAACGCTATAACTAAATAGCTGATCAAACTATCGATCAATCGACACTCTACCCCTCGAGGATCATCATCTAGAATTATACCTAGTCATTTTCGGACCTCCTAGGTATTACTCAACTAACACCACTGCCTCCGCACCATTGCGGGGTATATATCCCTACGTACATCATGGATATCTAATCATATCCAATAGTTCCATGAGTCAGGATCTCCCATGGAACAACGTTAGGCTAGTCTACAGATCATTGCCTTAAAACCCATCCTGCTATCAAAAGAAGTAGAGAATCACTCTCTCTCCAAACACCTCAAGAAAATCGCTAAGTGATGACCTGATCCTCAAAAAGCATTCTCTGCTTCTTCCTTCACGTGGTACCGGGTCACGTAAAGGTTAAGCAGCTAACTTCAACTCTCCTACGCCAGTACAAATCATATATCCAAATGTACTCTCCAACTCATACACCCTAGTAATGGATGTATCTCATAAGTGTTAAGCAGGTAGCTTTACACTTTTCCACACCGTACGGTATTCTATCTGAATGTACCTTCTAACTCATCCTACCAGGTACAGACAATCCATGGTCAAAGTCCCCATGGAATCGGATACGACAATCCTCTACAGACTGACCAAGCCGAAAATGGTATACGACTAATTCAGTCTTCTCTACAATGGTACAAGTCATAATATCTAACCAAGTATGAAACATCCCAAAGATAGGAATCTCCAAAAATAGAATAAGTCAGTCCCCTACTGATCGGACTAACAAACTAAATCGATCAACTACTATCTGATCTAACAAGAGTAAATCAATCATCCACTGCTGAAACTAAAGTAAATCGATACCCAACTACAAATGTTAACTAAGGTAAACCAATCCTCAGTCCTCTACAGACATGACCAAAAAGAATCTAAAATAATCCTCTGCTGACCGAACTAACAGGAGCACAAGGCTGACTAAAATAAGTCAAGACCCAACTATACCAGTCAACCAAGTAAATCAATCATAGACTGACTGAACACAGGAGTAAACTGATACCCTACCAACAGAGTCAACATGAGTATATAGATATCATCCACTACCCAACTAATAATAACAAAGACAGATATGTGACTCTAACTCTCAACCAACTAGTAGTAACAGACACTAAAACTATGAGTAGTATGATATGAGGAAATCCCCTGAGACTGTGATCCTTGATCCCCAGTAGGTCAACCGTGATCAGTGATTGACCCAACACATGCAATGCATGCTACAAACAAATAGGCAGGTACTAACAAGAGTACTAACACATGCCATAACTAACTATCATGGGCAACAATACATACACCAACAGAAATGTATGATAACAATATGCAAACATACCTCCTATAGCCTGGAGATGTCCTGTTGCTGCCTGGTCCCAAAGCCCGAAAAGTCACATCAAGAAAATCGAATCACGAAATCCAAAACACGAATAACAGGCATCGTACCTGCTCTGATACCAAAAATTGGTATCAGATGAATCTCGAAAATCCAAACACATAGCAAGTACCGTATACCTGCTCTGATACCACTAAATTGGTATCAGATCAACTCAAAAATAGAACACAAAACAAAACAGGTATCGTACCCGCTCTGATACCACTAAATTGTCACGCCCCAAAGGAGTCCCTGCCAGACAAAAAAAATCCGACAGAATCTCCCCTGTACCAGTGACAATATGAAGCATCACTACAAGCAAAATACATCAGCCACATGCGGCTGGAATATTTATATACACAACCACGCAGTTATAATAACAGCCCACACGGCTGGAATGAAACAATCACAACCACGCAGTTATATATAAAACAGCCCACACGGCTGTACCAAAAACCAACGCAGCGGAAAAACGAAAACGGAAAGCCCACACAAGACAAATAGATACAATGCATGCCGGCACGGCTTAAACACACATACAACACCAAAAGAATAAGATAGCAACATGGCTAAACACAAATACAATGCCACGAATAAGAAAAGAATATACAATAGAAAACAAACACAATCTTCGGATGTGACGTAGGACCCGGCAGACAGGATACTCCGAGCGACACTCCAACCATCTACCTGAAAACATAAATGTATACATGCGGTGGTGAGTATAGGTAACTCAGCGGGTAATAGACAAGATAGTGCATGGTCTATGAATAAACATAGAGATCACAAGTATACAGTCTCAGTAGGGAAATAAAGAACATGATCATACTATCATAATCAATGCATCTGAACATACCTGACGTAATAACCCGACATGACCATAACTGACATGCAACTGCACAAACCACTACTAACATAATGACAGATACATACCCAATCTGGAATCGACACATGGTACAATGATCAATAAACTCACCGGATCTGCAACAGACATACCCCTGACACCTGTGCAATATAAATACGACTGCATATACATGTAAAATAAATGACATGTATGCAGTATGACAACCATATGCAACAATCATATCGCAAACAAATGCAACATACCACAAACACATGCAACTAGTATCTAGTAGGCATGTATGCAAATATAACCCCCAGATGCACCGTGCATCATATGCAAAAGTGCATGCATGCTCCATGGTCACCCCCGCCACCTCTCCGAACACCATGACCCCTGTATGGCCGAGAGGCTTGGGTCTGTGACGACTGTACTACCCTCCAGCCCACTATATAGTGGTCGAGGCGGACAGTCCGCTAGTAGCTATCTAACTACATAGCATCAGGGTCCCTGACTGCTCACAACGCCGGATCTCACTAAACCTCGTGACCGGGTGGCACGACAGGACTAGCAGCAACTACTCCAACTACCACTACCCATGAGTGGCCGAATGTGCGGTGCTAAACCAAACCAACTGATGACTCTCTCAACCACAAGGGAGACAACGGTCATCAGATGCAATGAATGATGAACATGATATATATATATAAAATCATCATCCATGCAATAACTCCAAACCTCATAAATACCTCCAACGTGAGTATAATCGTCATGATATCTCCACGTATCCCACCAAACATATGTACACACTACACATGTATAATCAACCAAAAATCTCCAATAATCCCACCAGACACATGTACACAAAAGATAAGTACAATCAACATGTATCCTCCAATAACAATACAACAGACATGTGTATATACTCTAAACATACAATCAACACAACTCCTCCAAAAGTACATGACAAATACGTATGTACACACCACATGTAAATGTACGGTCAACAAGATAACTCCTATGACACATACCCATCTATGTACAGTCCACATCATACACCCAATCAGCATGGTAATACCAACAACCCGACAATCCCTACAAGGCATACTCTACACGTGTAATCACAACAGAGTAGATATCAAGAGTAGAGACTGTATATGAATTAAATAGATCATCTCTAAGCTCAAGCAAAAGAAACAAGCAGGAAAGACAGCAACTGGACACGATATAGGATAAAGTAACCTAATCCGTCAAATAACAACCATGCACTAAGCTCAAAGAAAATCTACATAGAGGCAAAGGAAGAAGTACCCGCCTTAAAGTGTAGATCGTGCCAAGTAATCCCGTGTCGAGACGCTCGTCCCGAATCCAAGTCCTGCATCACACAATATATATATTTCATTTAGCTAAATTCATATGATCAAATAGCTAAATAAAAGTCCTAACCCAATTAGGATCACTCCAACAAAATCTTATCTCTGATTAATTCTCCAAACAATCCTCAATACAACTCCTTCTAGATCCAAACATAATCCATAATCTATTAACCAATCCAAAACTCACTAATCAACACATCTTGAATCCAACTCATAATCAATCCAATAATCCTAAGAATGATCACATAACAATCTATATCAAACAAATCACCATATCCACAAATTTCAACCCAATACAAACTCTAATCACTCCAACACATACCAATAACGATCATGTGTCCATTTACATAAATCATTTACTAAATAACCATCATAAATCAACTTATCACAACCAAATTCCAAATTCTAAACATTTAATCCATTGTATCATCTCTACTAAATATCATGAATCAATCCTACCCAATTAATCCAATCCACATCACCGTACTCATAAATCTAAGCGAAACAAAACCCCACAACTCATAGAAAACCTAATTTAGCATCATACTAATAGAATATCCACTAGAAAAGCAATTCCAGTAGAAGAGCACTAGAAAAGCACTGACCTTGAACCATGGCAGCAACTCCAGTAGCTCAGCAACCCTACAACTCCCTGCTGAGAAGCTACAAAGAATTCATAGAACCAATTCTTTCAAGAACCAATTTATAAATCCAATCATATAGCAAAGGGTTTACTGAAACCCTAATTCACAGCACTATACTCACCTTCATAGCTCTCCACCTCTTCACCCCAAGCCCCTAACAGCCGCAAGAATGAAGAAGATGAAGTTCTACTCAAGGAAGATCCACCACTAGATTGATCCGAAGCATCTTCCATCCTAGATCAGGAAGAATATCATGAAAGGAAACAAATTCATCACACAAAATTCTTAAATCCACTGGATCTCCCAACACTGCCTTACCTCAACCAATCGTCCCCAATTGGTCTCGCGCCATCAATTCCATCTGGTGGAGATCCGGAATGCACTCCAGAGAACCGATTGAGAAGGAGAATCGGACAAGACTCGATCAGCCAGGGAAGATGCGAATCGACTCTTCCCTGTCGTGCCCTAGGCCCCCCCTGCCGAGTCGTTGTCGCGCACGCAAGCCCAGCCGAAGAGAGGATCGCTCCGTCGGAGATGGTCGGAACTGTCAAGATCCAGCGACGGCTTCCCGCCGACAACGCGTGATGATGAGGTCGGGGTGGAAGAAGCCTCTCCGTCGCCGTCGGGTCTTTTGCTCGCGAGAGAGAAATGGGAGAAGTCGGGTCAGGTGTGTGCGAGAGAGAAGAAAGCCCCCATGCCATGCCATGAAAGGAAAAAGGGAGGAGGAAGGTTCGGCCGGTGGTCGGCGTTGATGCCCGGCTACCGGCGATGAAACAAGACCGTGAGGGAGAAGAGACGGGGGAGGAAAGGATCGGGCGAAAGAGGAGTTTGGGAGAAAGAATGGGGAAGGAATTATAAACCTAGGTTATTTAAAAACTTAGGTTAGTTTAATTAAAGGCTAAGTTAATTCCTCAATCAACTCCCAACTTATTTTGGGTATCCCAAACATGTTCTCTCTATACCCCGAATCCATCCCCTCAAAACGGGACATACGGACTCCGTTTAATTCCCGAAAAATTTCGAAAAATTTCTGAAAAATCCAATAAGATTTTTCGTCCAATCACATTTATTATTTAATTTTATGATATCTCACAGATAGTTATTCTTGTAGTCTTTGAGTTGTCTGGAAGCATAAGCTATAACTTTTCCTTCTTGCATGAGTACAACTCCTAGGCCCATCTTGGAAGCATCATTGTAGATGTCAAAACTCTTGTCACTTTCTGGAACTATCAGGATAGAAACACTGGTCAGTCTCTTCTTTAGCTCTTGGAAACTCTGCTCACATTTGTCTGACCATTCAAACTTCTTGTCCTTCCTCGTTAGGGCTGTTAGCAGAGAGGCTATCTTGGAAAAGTCCTCCATAAATTTTCTATAATACCCAGCTAAACCAAGGAAACTTCTGATCTCTCTAACATTCTTGGGCCTATGCCAATTATTGACTGCCTCTATCTTGGCAGGATCAACTTGGATGCCTTCTTTAGAAATAATGTGACCTAGAAACGCCACCTGATTTAACCAGAACTCACACTTCGAGAATTTGGCATAAAGCTGTTTCTGCTGAAGGGTCTGCAGTACTATTCTCAAGTGCGTGTCATGCTCTTCTGGGGTTCTTGAATAGATCAGAATGTCGTCGATGAACACAATGACAAACTTGTCAAGGTATTCTCTGAACACTCTGTTCATTAAGCCCATGAAGACTGCAGGTGCATTAGTCACACTAAAAGGCATGACTACAAATTCGTAGTGTCTGTATCTGGTCCTGAAAGTTGTTCTGAGTATATCACTTTTTTTCACTTTCAACTGATGGTACCCAAAGCGCAGGTATATCTTAGAGAACACTGTTGCCCCCTTTAACTGATCGAATAGATCATCTATTCTGGGAAGAGGGTACTTGTTCTTAATTGTCACTTTGTTCAGCACCCTATAATCTATGCACATCCGCATAGATCCATCTTTCTTCTTGACGAACAACACCGGAGCTCCCCATGGTGAATGACTAGGACGGATGAAGCTTTTATCAAGCAACTCCTGAAGTTGTTCTTGTAACTCTTTCAGCTCTGCTGGAGACATGCGGTATGGGGTTTTTGAAATTGGACCCGTACCAGGAACCAATTCAATTTCAAACTCCACTTCTCTGTTGGGAGGTAGTCCAGGTAGCTCTTTTGGAAATACCTCTGGATACTCGTAGACTATCCGAACTTCCTCCTGCTTGGGTCTTTCTTGTTCTTCTGTACTCACAATGAATGCAAGAAAACCAGCACACCCTTTAGCTAACATCTGGTGAGCTGTTAAGGAGGAGAGGAATTTCTAGGTCTTCCTCTTCGGCACTCCCGTGAACTCAAAGGATGGTTCACCTTCTAAATTCTATAAACTCTTCATAATGTTTATTGGTGATCCGTTGGCGGAAGAATTCTTCATGAAACTCTGTCTCAGAGTCAGTCCAGCTCATCTGATTGACTACTCTCTTGTTCTTAACTCTATCTCTCACCACATACGAGCATTTCCTGATAGGCAGAAAGAGGCACACTTGACCTTCTCGACTTCTGACCAGTTAAGAAGCTCCATGGTGCTCTCCAGTGTCTTGAACCAAGCTTGAGCATCCCAGGGTTCAATCGTGCCTGAGAAACTTTCTGGCTTCAGCTTCAGCCACTGTATCAGGTATGCTTCTTGTCTCCTAGGTGCTGTGACGACTTCCAGGGCAATTGGTGGGACCTCAGTCACCACTGGAGTCTCCACATTTATGGTTGGAGGAGTGGGAGGAACTGGCTGCTGATTGGCCATCAGATTGACAACTACTTATTGCTGCTCTACTACTTGTGTCTGGAGTTGAGCAACAATTTCAAAAAGATTGGTCTCAGTTGTTCTTGGCTCCTCGTTCTCCTGAGCTCGGTTCTCAGTGCGAGTGGTACGGGGATGCCCTCTTCTTGACATCTCGTCATGCAGAGGGAAAACTTGAAATCATCACTATACTTTCTAGATATATCTTACTTAAACATGATTCTTGACTTTAAACACATATGAGCAGGTACTTCTAAACATTTCTCTATACTGCAAGCACTAAAGGAAGAGCATAAAAGAAAGTATAAATACATTCTTACTTGAAGACGGCAAGGCTGGTGCTGATGTGTGATGCTGGAGAATAGGAACTACTCTGATACCAACTGTAACGACCCACCTTCCTTACTACTCTCTAAGGTGACCGTTACTTAACTATTAACACTACTTACTAGTGTTACTTATGCTAATATTAGCAATACTCAACTTTGTCACACCCCCAGAGAAGTTCCTACCGAAAAATTTCGACAACATCTCCTCTGTACCGGTGACTATATGGAGCATACATACATAAAAGAAATAACATCACCACGCAGTTTAATAAAATCATATCTGCAAGTAATGAATAGCGGAAACATAATGAAATACAACTTCTAACTCCAAAATTTTCTTATCAACCTAAATAAAGAATTTATCTAAACAAATTCTTAAACGAAGTCCCAAGGCTTCAATAATCTGGGCATCACACATCCATCCGCACCTCCTTATCGCCTTCCTTTGCTATAGCTTTTCCATTCCTTTATCTGCAGTAAGAGAAAATGCAATCTATAAGCAAAATGCTTAGTAAGAGCTATCTAACTCACAAAAATCTCGATATGCATGTACATATATCTATAACATAAACTAACTGAATGCTTACTGAAAACTACTCATGCTCATCTAATAGTAAAAGAATCATAACAAACTGAAATACTAAACATGAAAAGCTGCTCATGCTCACCTACTAGCAAATAATAGTAAGCTAATCTAAATAACATGCTAGAATAAAAGAAAACTAAATTTGCAGATTTTAAAACAAAGTGAAACTTATTTCATTTGTTTAAAACTTATTCTTTTATTTCACTTGTTTAAAACTTATTCTTTTATTTCACTTGTTTAAAACTTATACTTTAATACTTCAAAATAATAAACTTCTCTTGGGCCCAGGCGTAGTACCATCTTATGCGCGTTCCCTAATAGGTTGGGGTAGCGAGCCCCCAATCCTAAAAGAGCATACCTTGGTCTACCAAGGCCAAGACCTTGGAATTGGACTCCTGGATTTGTTTTACGACAACCTTGGAAGTCGGGTACTAGCCTCTTCAAAGTAAAATATCTTATTATCTTAATTACTTCTTCTTTAAATGCCTTGGCATTTTAACAAGCACCTTGTGTGTCAAAATCTCTAAAGTCTTGACTTTGGGATCTACTTAAGGCCTTGGCCTTTTTCTTTCTTATACTTGTTAATACCTCTATTAAAAGGATGTCTCATACAAAACTGCACTAAAATGCTTATTAACAATGCTCTGAAATGCTTAACAAAATTGCATGGAAATACTTAAAAAAATTGTACTGCAATACTTATTAAAACTGCACTAAAACTAAATTTGCATACAAGCTTAATCAAATCTGCCTACAAACTTAATCAAAATTCTGCACTATAAACTTAATCAAAATTCTGCACTATAAACTTAATCAAAATTTTGCACTATAACCTTAATCAAATCTGCACTACTACAAAATGCAAAAATCTGCACTACTACAAATTGAAAAATCTGTACTACTACAAATTGAAAAATCTGCACTGCTACATGAATATGATACAAGCCTACTGCCAATACAAAGCTTAACTAAGAGTCTACATAACATGCTACCCGAAATTCTACATTCTTAGCTAATAAATTTCTGCACTATAATCTCTAAAGCAAATCAAACTTCACAGAACCGGATTGTTCATTCCTATAAGTCCTTTAGATAAAAGTCTAATAGACACAAACAACCTTACTGCATTACTCATTAAAGAAACCCATTCTTATACATGGCAGCGAGATAAAACACTAATACTACAAAGTTAACAGCAGTAATTCACAAAATCAACAAACATAAATTGAGACCTGCTTGAATTTTAAACCCCTATAAGGCTTATTTCATCTTCAATGCTTAGCACAACAAAACTATACCCTGCTGAGATTAAAGTTCCATCTAAACATGTTCACAACCGAAACTTTCATAAGGCAACAGAAGACTTTAGGGCAAAACATACTGCGACAGAAATTCAAAGCAGAAGGAATTTCCTTGAACTCCTCTTAAACCCAAAATCAAACTCGAAACAACCCTAAATCAATTCGAAACAACTCTTACTGCAAGTGAGTAGCAACTTACCATGTGTTCTTGGGCTTACAACCGGGAAGAAAACTCTAGGGTTCGGATAACTCGAGTTTTCCAGCTCCTTTTCGTGCTCACAGCTTCTCCTCGACGAGAAGATCTTAAGGAGGTGGAGAAAACCCCTCGGAGAACCTTGGCCGGCCATCGGAACACAATGCCCTAACTCCCCTTTCGTTTTCGCCCGAAGAGAGAACGGCGCCGCGAGAGGAGAAGAGAGGAGAAGATTTGGTTCGGGAGAAAATAATCCCTAAGTTCTCTCTTTATAACCAGGGTATTTCTGTTATGGCTTAAGATTATTTCGCTTCCCTTCTTATCACGAAATACCCGCTTGAACACTTGGCTAGCCGCGTTTTGCCGAAACCTCTGACAGGGTCAGAGGTCGCGGGTTCGATTCCTCATCCGAACCTTTTATTCCCATTTATTTTCTATTTCCTAACTACTGCTTAAATAAATTTTGTTCTCCTTTTAATCAGCAACGCCTGCTTGGGCACTTGGCTAGCCAGATTCTCTTAGGGTTTGGGTCGGGCTGGAGCTCGTGGGTTCGAATCCTCAACCGAACCTTTTTATTCCCAATTATTTTATGTTTAACTACTACTACTTAACTACTACTTAAGTTAATTCCGTCCCTTATTTGATCAGCACGGCCCTGCTGGGTTCCTGGTCAGCCGAGACAACTTAAGGCTTTGCTTAACCAGAGGTCTCCGGTTCAAACCTCGGCTTAATTTCTTTATTTTTTTCCAACTTGTTTCTTTTGGTAAAAAATACCAAATGAACTCCAAAAATTACATAAAAATACTCTAAAAATTTCTAAAAATCTCTAGAATATTTCTAAAGCATTTCTAAATATTTTTAAGTACTATTAGGACTCCAAATGAGGAAATTTGAGTTGTTACATCACAACACCACCATTTAAGCAAAATAAATACCCTGATTGCGATCTGAAATCATCTTTGTTGATTTAGAAGCTAGCATCGGTGTGTAACCCTTTACAACAAGCTCTTCATCACCTCCAAAAATCAAGAAATAATCTTGAGTTCTTCTCAAGTACTTAAGAATATTCTTGACTATTTTCTAGTGACCTTCACCTAGATCTGATTGCTATCTGCTCATCATGCTCAATGCATATGAGACATCTGCGTGAGTACAAAGCATAGCATAAATGATAGACCCTCTAGCAGATGCATAAGGAATCTGATCCGTGTCATCCCTTTCTTCCTTAGAAGAGGGTCTTCGAAAGACTTACACCATGTGACATCAGCAAGAATCCCTTCTTAGAATTCTGTATGGTAAAACATTTAAGCACTTTGTCAATGTATGTACTTTGACTTAGACCAAGCAATCGCTTAGATCTATCTCTATAGATCTTGATACCTAAAATGTAGGTTGTTTCACCTAAGTCGTTCATTGAGAAACAATTCCCAAGCCAAGTCTTCACTGATTGAAGAGTTGGGATATCATTTTCAATGAGAAGTATGTCATCTACATTCAATATGAGAAAGATGGCATACTCCCACTAACCTTCTTGTAGACACAAGGTTCATCTTCATTCTTGATGAAACTAAACGCTTTGATTGCATCATCGAATTGAAGATTCCAACTTCTAGAAGCTTGCTTTAATCCATAAATGGATCGTTGCAACATACATACCTTTCCAGCATGCTCTGGAATGACAAAATCGTCAGATTGTGTCATGTACACATCCTCAAGTAGATTTCTATTAAGAAATATAATTTGACATCCATCTTCCAGATCTCATAATCATAGTAAGCTGCAATAGTATTTAAAAATTGAATAGACTTAAGCATCACTACTGGTGAAAAGGTTTCATCATAGTCTATACCATGAATCTACTTAAATCCTTTAGCCACCAATCTACCTTTATATGTATGCAAAAGACCATCCATGCCAGTCTTCAGTTTGAAGTCTCACTTACACCCAATGGGTTTCATCCCTTTAGGTGTATCAATCAAAGTTCATACTTGGTTAGTGTACATGGATTCCATTTTGGATATCATGGTTGTTGGGATGTATACTATAAGCCTAGCTTTTGTATGAACATCTATTTTTGAGAATGGTTAGTTAAAAAGGTTTAATCTGCTCTAATAATATAGCATCAAAATGGATTAGAATGATAGTACGCCAAGGAAATTTTATCGAAGGCATGGCTAAGATGAATCATGTGTATTCTACCTAGTGTACTAGACCTAGTGGATCTGGTTGAAACTATCCCAGTCAAACATGAGCTAGTTTGACCAAAACCTAGTATTAAGTTCATTTGACAGAACTATTTTGAGAAGTATTCAGAAAGTGCTCCACCGTTGATACACAAGAAAGTCATATGCCTAGACACTAACTGAAAACTTACCTATAAAAGGTTGCTTGATTAACCAAAGCTAAGATTAAATCTAACATGAGTTAAATAACTTTTTTAATAAATTTTTAATAACTCAAATCAATCACATTGTTTAATTAAATCTAAAACTAATTAATTAAACAAAAGTTTAAACCTTAATTCAAAATTCAATTAAAAGAAATTCATAATTAATGAATCAATAAATAATATATTAAAACTAAATTAAAATTTAATTTAAAATTAATCAATAATTTTTTATAACTTAATTAAAACTTAAAATTAAATGATAACTTAATTAAAATTAAAAACTTAATTAATTAATTAAAACTTAAATTTAATTTAAAACATAAAAATGTAAACTTAAACTTAAATTAAAGTAATTTAAAGGCAAACTAAATAAATTTTTAATTAAAATTAAATTAATTATTAATTATTAATTAATAATTAATAATCAAATAATCAAATTAAACTTAATAAATTAATAAACTAATTAATCATCTTAATGAATCCAATATCAAAAATTAATTTAAAATTAATAATTATTCAATCTCAAGGTAATTTAAACTAAAATAATTTTTGGGTAATCCATCAACTAAAATCTATAATAAAACCCAATTTTTAACTTAACTTCATAATTTGATAACTTAATTAATTAACCCTAATCTTTAACTAATTTAACTTAATGCACATGATTAATCTTTAATGAATTTCAACTTTAATCAACAAATAAAGTACTTTAACCTTAAAAAATATTAAATTAATAATAATAATCATTAATCTAAAAATCATCCTTAATTAATTAGGTAATTATCTTTAACAATTAACTCTAAAATTTCTAAACTAAACATAAATTAATAAATTAATAAACAATATTAATTCAATTAATTCACAAAATAATAATATTGTTACTTAATATTAACTTAATTAATCTTAATAATCTAATTTAATCTAAAATTAACTTAAAATAATCCAAGTTCAACTAAAATACAAACTCAACTATAGGATTATCATATTTGATAATTTAGAATATGTGATATGCTAAGAAAATTAAAATTTTAAATTTTGTTGAAATTTTTTTAAAAAACTTATAAATCTATTTTATTAAAAATATTTTTAAAATTTTGATTGATGATTGATTGGGGGTATAAAAAATTATTATTGACCAACACCTACGCTCATAGATCCTAAAGTTAATTATGATATCTCAAAACCCTTAGATAGATATGTGAGTAACAAAGATATTTTACGAAGTATCTGGTTAAGGGGGAGACCTTCGTGTTAGAAGTGCCCTCGTGCAGTTCGATTAGTTTATTCAAAACTCCTTTGTGTTGTTGAAGGGGCCGACCCAATTCAACTCTTCTTATGTCAGGCCGCATTGTAGGGCTTGAGTCGCCTTGGCGTCAACCTTGACTTTCTTCATTAGACTTGTGTCCCAGTTTTCGTATGATACTAGTTTGCCAGCACCGTCGAGTGGAAGTGCAAGGCCGGTTTGGATGATTATCCACATCTCTACCTCGGTCTTCAGATAGTACTCCATTCAACTCTTTTAGTAGCCGAAATCTTCTCCGGAGAATAGAGGTGGGCGTGTAGTGTTGTAGCCTTCTTGGTGGGTCATTGTAGAGGAAAATCTTGTACACAAAAAGACAAATGAACCAAATATCCCAAGACTTGGTCTTGGATTAGTAGTGCGAGAGAAAAATAAAACTAGCAATTCACTAACTTCGAAAAAATAATAAAATATTAATAAAAAAATATTATTATAGATTTTGGTAACTTCGATATTTTTCTAATACTGACCAATGGTGAAAAGATGAAAACGAATTTTTCAAAAATAAATTTAGAGGGAAAAAATGAAAGGCGTAAAAATCTATTTTAAGAAAAAGTGATATATAGTTTATTTTTCATAGAAGAAGCCCCTCTGCTCGATTGGTGGTTTCACCAATTCAAAGCGGCCTCGCTCTTACCAATTGTAGGATCAAAGATTTGCTAGAGGGGGGTGTGAATAGCACTCGTTGCTTTTTTACTCATTAAGGAAAACACACAGAATACGTAGCGGAATAAAGAATGAAAAAAGACAAGAAACGCTAACAAGCTTTCTTTTACTTGGTTCGGAGTCTGTAGCGACTCCTACTCCAAGGCCCGTGATCGTTTATCGCTTATGTTGGGCAATCACTATAGATCTCGAAATAGGTACAGATATTAAGTACAATTGCAATACAATAAAGTTACCGACAACAATAGAAATATAACTCTTTCATTGATTGTCGGAGTAGCGTTGGAGAGAACAGCAGTTGTTCATTCTTGATCTTGGAATTGTGTTTCGTCAATGTTATCGAAGCAACCGGTCGAGCCCTCCTTTTATAGCCAACCCAGATCTAATCTAGATCCATTGATCTTGAGATCAGGTTGGACTCGTCTCTGATCGGTCGATCGATCCCCTAGTTCGGTCGACCGATATTGCCTGGATCAGCCTCGTTTCTCGTCCAAATTTTGTCGCTTCGGATAAGTCTTTGTTCGGTCGACTGATCTCGTCGTTCAGTCGACCGATCAACCGATGATGTCACGCTCGAGAAGAGTCCTTGCCTGGCAAACAGACAGCATCTCCCCTGTAACTATGACAATATGAATCATAAATACTTACACAAACTATATATATCAGCCCACATGGCTAGAATATACACAACCACACAGTTATAAACTCAGCCCACTCGGTTGGAATAAAATAATAACAATCACACAAATATATATATATATATATATATATAACAGCCCACACAGCTGCACTAAAAACACAGTGGAAAATGAAAGAAAAGCCCACACAAACCAAATAGATACAATGTGTGCCAGCACGACTTAAACACAAATACAACACAAAAAATGAATAAATAGCCACATGCCTAAACACCAATACAACGCCAATACAATAACGAATATATATATAAGATAAACAAGAGCGAGGTAAAACCGTCTTCTGATGTGACATAGGATCGGCAGACAGGATACTCCAAGCGACTCCACAATCATCTATCTACTACCTGAAAACATAAAGATACAAACGGGTGGTGAGTGCAGGTCACTCAGCGGGTAATAGACAAGATAGTGCATGGTCTATATAAAATAAACATGGAGATCAAAGTATGTAGTCTCAGTAGGGAATAAAGAATATGATCATACTGACATAATCAATCCATCTAACATAATCGACATAATAACGATACATAATCATAACTGACATACCAACTGCACAAACCACAACTGATATAATGATAAATATATACCTAATCTGGAATCGACACATGGTACAATGATCAGTAAACTCACCGGTTCATTAACAAATCTTCTCGTATCACCTGTGCAATATATACGACAGCATATACATGTATAATAAATGACATGTATGAAGCATGACAACCATATGCAACAATCATATCTCAAACAAATGCAACACATCACAATCACATGCAACTAGTATCTACTAGGCATGTATACAAATATATCTCCACAGATGCACCGCGCATCGTATGCAAATGTGCATGCATGCCACATGGTCACCCCCGCCACCTCTCCAGACACCACGACCCCTGTATGGCCGAGAGGCTTGGGTCAATGACAAACCGTACTAGCCTCCAGTACATGCACCACTATAGAGCGGTCGAGGCGAACGGTTCGCTAAGCAGTTATCTAACTATATAGCATCAGGGTCCCAGACTACTCACCTCACTAGCCCCCTGACTACTGAACCCTCCAGACCCACTAATCTAGAGTGGTTGAGGCGAACAAAATACTGAGCGACCTAGTGAGCAGAACAAGACTAGCTCCACTCCTAGCTACCACTCTCCCACAATGGTCGAATGGACTATAAATGACTGACGAGTATCTCACACCACAAGGAAGGCAATGGTCATCAGCATGTAATGAATGATAAACATGATAAATAATTATGATACCGACACGATCAGCATTGAGGCAACATCCCCAATCCACAAAAACACCTCTAGTATAAAAATCCATCTAACACCTATAGGTATAGGTAAATCCAACTAGTGTCTACTAAACAACAAATTACATCATGTAGCACACCAGGCCCGTACCAACCATACACGTACGCACTCTACAACGGAGGTATAATCAACATAATACCTCTAATATCACAACCAGACACATACACATAACCACATAGATATAATCAACCAGAATCCTCCGATAGTCATACAAAACACATATGCCCATAACCACAAAGGTATAATTCACAAGAAACCAACCATAACCACACTGGACAGGTATACACACACTACATGCAAATGGATAGTCAATCATGTGACTCCTACAGCACATACCAATCATGTGTACAATCAACAAAGATATGCATAATCAGCATGTTAACCCAAATCAACCAGACATCCCTATGATACATACTCTACATGTGTATATACAACAGAGTTAAGGTATCAAGAAACGAGACTGTATAGAATATAACTAAATTACCTAAAAGATCATTCATAAGTATCAAACAGGAAAGCAGCAATCATAAACAATCTAAGGTAAAACAGCCTAATCATCCAATAATAGCCATGCTCTAAGTTCAAAAGAACTAATAGAAGCCAAGAAAGAAATATCTGTCTTTGATATGTAGATCGTGCTAAACTATCCCATGTTGAGAGGCTCATCTCGAATCAAAGTCTTGCAAATCCATGATGTACAAATTTAGCTAATTACATATGTAGCAAATAGCTAAATAACATCCCCAATCTAATTAGGGAAAACCCTAATCGATATAATTAACCTTATCCATTAATCCAATTAGGTTTAAATCAATTCACAATTCCTTCATTTCAATCCTACTCATGAGTTAATCAATTTAACTTATCCAATCAAGTTTAATTCCATCAACTACTAAGAATCATGAATTAACATTATATAATTCATTTACCTCAATTAATCCAACCCATAATCAAACCAATCCACATCACACTAATCACATCCAATGTAGACATGAAATTAACATTAAAACTCACCCAAATTTGAATGCTTCACTATTGATTCACAGCCGGAGAAGTGTTCGCTGTCGGGGGTCATGGTCGAATCAAGATGGAGTTGTTGATTTCCAAGTTTAGCACCCTACATAACAATCATCACAGCCACGTCTAAGCATTAAACCCAATTCCACAATGAACACCCTAATTTGAGATCAAGCTTAATACTGAACCAAAACCTCCTTAAACTAGAGATCTTACCTTTGCTTGACCCTTGATCCAGATCAGAGATCTTTCTCGAAGGAATGCGGGATGCCGCTATGATGGTGAGCTAAGTCAGATGATAGGGTAATCGGAGAAGAAAAACGTTGGCCAATCGAACAGAGGTTGCATTAGGTGGCACTCAATCTACACTGGGTTGGATGACGCCGATGTCGTCGAGATATGGTGGTGACACACCTGTCGACGTGATGGGGGAGAGGCTGAAGTGGAGGGGAGAAATCTAGGGCACAAGTGCGTAAGGAAGAGGGTGACGGCTGGCTACGGCGATCGGAGCTAGCAACTGTTGGCATTAGGGCTCAGTGGTCAGCACCAGCACAAGTAAGGAAATGGATAGGAGAAAAGGCTCAAGAAACCTACCCCTGTCGTCAGTCCGCGTGCTCGGCTTCCGACGAGCACTTGGTGCTTGTGGCCAGGAGAGGAGGACAACATCCATTATTGACGAAGAGGTGCGATGATGATAAGCGACAATCATCAATCTAAGGCGACGATGATGGAATCGAGAGAGGCAAGATCGCAAAGGAAATGAGGAGAAGAAAAATGTCGCGAGATGGGGAGGAATCAGGGAAATGGGAGAAGGAATCGAGATTTTGGGAGAAAGCTTCGGCGATTAAAACGTAGGTTAATGATTTATAACCTTAAGTTAATGAAATTAATCAACTCCCACTTAAATGGTATTTCCAAATAGGCTTTCTCCTAGCCCAACTGATTCATCCCCATCAAAACGAGTCATACGGATTCCATTTAAATCTTGAAAAATTTCTAAAAATTTCAAAAATTCCAATAAGACTATTTCTCCACTAACACTTATTATTAAATTTGCAGTATCTTACAGATGATCTCTGTCCTGATCAACCCGACCTGATCCAGTCGTCGCTTATCCTTGGTTCGGTCGACTGAATCCAAGGTGCGGTTGACTGATCCCCTGGTCGAACCCGGTCCACTCGCTGAAACTCTGATCTTGCTGCTTGGAGGTTCAGTCGACTGAACTGAATGTTCGGTCGACCGATCTCGGTCGAATCTAACCCTGCACAAAGTGTTAGTCTCCTGCAAAACAGAATTATCACGTTGCAGATAATATATAAATCATTAACCTGACAACCTTCGGATTGTCCAATTCTGATTTCGGATTTCCTCCAGAAACACTAGGCCGAACCGACGCCTACTGTTCCCTCACCGAGGAACGCATCCTCACCTACTCCTCTCAGGAGAAGTTACCTTTTGCCAGACCGGTCCTCTAAATCGACTGGGCTTTCCGCCTAGGGTTATCACCACATAGGACCTAGGGTTATCTCCCCTTAGGATTTTCCATAACCTAGGGTTACCACCCCCTAGGACCTAGGGTTATCACCCCCTAATCGTAGCTAGGACTTTCCATCACCTAGGGTTACCGCCCCATAGGACCTAGGGTTATCACCCCCTAGGTTTTCCACTTGCCTAGAATCCACTAGGACTTTTGCCTAAGACAACTTAGGAGTTTCCTGCAAGCTCAATCAACCTTGTTAGATCACAAGAAAACTTAATTTTGGACCCTTTAACGTAATCAAAACACAGGTTCGATCGTATGATACTTCCCGCACTAACAGTCTTAGCAAAGTATTCAATCTCCTACACTATAATATGGTAATATCATGCATACATATAAACACAATTACAAATAACAAATATAACAATATAGCTATCAACAATAGGTCAATATAGATGGGCAAACAATAAAGTATTAAATTCAGGAGCAATATAGGATAGATTTAAGATAAACGAGTAATTGTAACCTCATTAAAACATGACAGTAAATAATCATGCAATATGATCAAAACTACCCACCTTAAGTGTAGAATATTTTAACCATCTTAAATTCCAAAAGTCTACCACTAGCTCAAATCCTATAAGTATAGCCACAAAGAATATCTAAGGACCTATTACAATTAATCAACCTATTGATTAATTCATCTACATCTATTTATTAATTAATTAGCTGGTGAATTTATCAATTAGTCAATCCATTAATTTAATTAACCTTTTTATTAAATTAATCAAACAAATGAATAACTTAGTTACTTATATAATAACTAATTATCTAACTTACCCAATTAATCAAGTCACATTAATTAAAAATAATCTATTAATTAATCTAATAATTAATTAAACTTAAACGGTAAATCCTAACCAAATTAATCCATCAATTAAAACTTACCAACTATTAACTTATTAATCAGAACTTTAATCATTAATTAATCAACCTAATTAAGTAATTAATCAATACATTAATAACCAAGTAAATAAATCAATATCCAGTAAACTTAATTAATCAATACATCCAACTAAATTAAGTATCAAACCTAATTAGTGATATATTCAATTAAACCTTATTGTGGACATGCCTTAATCATATAACTCTACTTCCATTGTCCTAGTAATCTAACAACAATTGACAATCAATCCACCTTAGTTAATTACTATAATCAAATTAACACTAGCCTTTAATCATTCGATCCTAACAGGAACGAAAAAAACAACTAATTTGTTACCCTATATCTGACCTCTTATTCTTCTTCGGCGCAGCAGTAGCATGGGAGGTCGGCAGTGGCCTGGTCAAGCAATCTTCGAGCAGACACGGGGGATGCAATCGTGGCAGCAGCAGCGATGGTGAGGTATGCAACGGCCGATGCGGCGGCGAGGCAAGTGTCGCGTGTGTCACGCGTGCACTAGAGGAAAGAACAGACAAGTCTAGGATTGACAGAGCTCAGGTCCACCTCGGGTTGGCTGTGGCGGCGGTGTCGTCGCGCAACGGCATGCGGCGGCATCATTGTACAATGGCACGGCGGTGGTGAGAGGTCAAACATCGGGAGGCTTGGCGTCAGCATTCCTCGTGGTGGTAGCACCCGATGAGGGAGGACAGCGTCGGTGGCTAGAGAGGACGGCAGAGCCCCGCGAGCGGCCAGGTGCGTAGAAGCTGGCGTCAGTCGGAAGGCGAAACTGCGTCACACCCACGTGCATGTGATTGAGGAGTGGGCGGCAACCCGCGATCAAGGAGACAGAAGGCCGACAATGGAGATGGAAGAGAGGGAGGCGAAGCCATGGCCAATAAGAAGAGATGACGCGTTCATCCTCTCGAGCGGGCGTGCGCTTGCGCGAAGGAAAACGACGTCGGCAAAGGTGTACAACAACGAAGCAATGAAGGAAACTTAGGGTTAGAAATATAAAGTTAGGCTAATTAACATTATCAAATCTAAAATGACCTCTTTAATATCTAAAAAAATCCAATAAATTCCAAAAAAAATCATATCAACATAATTCCTGATAAATTATTCACTAAAATAATTTAATTAAGTCAAATTTTAATTATTTACATCTTTATTTATATTTTTGATATATTACAACTTAACTCCACCTTATTGAACATCAAATTCTCTGACCAACCCTGTAAGTTATAAAGCTTCCTTCGCTGTTTTTGTTGGGTTTTTCGGGCCGCGAAAACCGCCTTTTCGCATCGCGGAAACCCCGAATCACCCTAGCCAACGGATCTCGTGCGAAGAAAAATTCGAAGACATACGAGTACGAGTTACAAAACTTCTAGATCTACATGATGAAGATCTTTACCTTCGATGCGTGCCCTTTTCGTATCCCGCTCGTCCAAGATTCGTCGGATCTCGAAAGTATCAAGGATAGATACTTCTCTATATGAATCCACACGAACACACTAGGTGGAGATGACCAAAACAAGGTGTGCTAGCACCTTTGGATGGTTCGGCCAAGAGAGGAGAGGGAGAGCAAAATTGGAGCAAGGAAGAAGATGAAGGAATGAATGAGATTAATTCCAAAATGAAACTTATCTCACCCATTCATGTGGCCGGCCACATTAAGAGCATGAGTAACTCCCATGGAATGCCAAGAGTCACAACTCTTGGTAACTCCCATGAGGTGGCATTCCACATAAGCAACCATGATGATGTGGAGCATTATCATTGGTCCACATCTTGCCCACTCACCAATGAGGTGGCATAAAGTCAAGTCAAACTTGACTCTTCATCTTCCTCTCAAGTCAAGTCAAACTTGACTTAATCTCTCTCATGGTTGATCTAATCCAACCATTTAATTCAAGCCAATTTAATATAATGAATCTAATTCATTTAATTAAATTGATTTAATGAGTCATAATCCAAATTAGACTCATTAAACACATGAATCAACTTGAGTCTAACTCAATTAGACCAATTAGGATTACTCTTAATCCAATTTGATTCATCAAATGAATCTAATCCTCTTGGTTCATCATATGAACCTAATCTCCATCTAAATGTCCTTAGTGTGTGACCCTATAGGTTCTTGTAACTTTGGCAATGCCCCTAAACCCATTTAGAAGCATAAGTAATAAGTGGTATCTAGCAACACATCATTACTACCCAATGTTACAAGAATATTGAGATCCAACATCACCTTGTGACTACTAATTGTGACTCCTCACAATATGTGACATTGTCCTTCTATCCTAGATACATAGATTGATCAATGTGAGGCATAGACCGTGTCATCCTCTAATCAATCTAAATCTTGAACTCCAAGTAGACTCACTCGATCAAATGAGCTCAACATCTCATGTTGACTCATTTGGGCATGGCCATGCACTTCGTGGTCTAACTCTATCAAGAATACCGATGTCGCTCCCGTCATATGGGAGGGATAGATCCCATCTACATCACTCACATCCCTCTGCATAATTCGTTATATACCCAGTAATCGCCTTTATAGTCCACCCAGTTACGGGTGACGTTTGACGAAACCAAAGTACATAACTCCTTATGTAGAGAACCATGGTGACTTCAGGTCTAAGGACCAATAGTCATACTAATAGTCACATGAGAAAGTATATGATACTCATATAACGATCCATGATACTTTCTCATGGCGGGTCATTCAGTATACATTCTCTAATGTATACCCATGTGTCAACTTGATATCTCTATATCCATGACTTGTGAGATCAAGTCATCGAATTTACCTACATACTAGTCTTATTGCATTAACATTGTCCCTGAATGTTAATACTCGACTAGGAATGATTAAGAGTGGTGTTCCCTATATCATCTCACTATCGGTTCAACTAACCGATTGATATAGATGAGAACCATCTACTCAAGGACATTATTATACTTAGTTTATTTGGCACCAATACAAGTATAATAACCAAAATCCAAATGTCTTTATTTATATAGAATATGATACAATAAGTCCAAAAATACAATCATCAAATGATTGGCTCTAGGGCTCTAGCTAACAATCTCCCACTAGCACAAGTGCCAATCAGTGTAGGCTCTAAGCCCAAATGACCTAGTGTGACCATCATGCTTCTTCTGTGCCAAAGCCTTGGTCAAGGGATCTGCGATGTTAGTCTCTGTAGGTACTCTGCAAATCTTCACATCTCCTCTCTCGATGATCTCTCGAATGAGATGGAAGCGCCGTAGTATGTGTTTGGTCCGCTGGTGTGAGCGAGGTTCCTTCGCCTGTGTTATAGCTCCATTGTTGTCACAATAGAGCTCAATGGGGTCAGCAATGCTAGGAAGCACCCCAAGTTCAGTGATGAACTTGCGGATCCAAACTGCCTCCTTTGCTGCCTCTGATGCAGCAATCTACTCGGCTTCTGTTGTAGAATCAGGTACTGTATCCTACTTCGAACTCTTCCAGCTGACAGCACCACCATTAATGCAAAATATGAACCCCGACTCGGTCTGGAAGCTAGCATCACTGTAACCCTTTACAGCTAGCTCATCACTGCCTCCATATATCAAGAAGTATTCTTTAGTCCTTCTTAAGTACTTAAGAATATTCTTGACCGCTATCCAGTGACTTTCACCTGGATTTGACTGGTATCTGCTCGTCATGCTCAAAGCATACGAGACATCAGGTCGAGTACATAGCATAGCGTACATGATCAATCCTATGGCTAAGGCATAAGGGATCTGATCCATGCGGTCTCTCTCCTCTCTAGAAGAGGGACCTTGAGTCTTCGAAAGACTCACGCCATGTGACATTGGCAGAAATCCCTTCTTGGAGTTCTGCATGGCAAACCGAAGGAGTACCTTGTCAATGTATGTACTCTGACTTAGGCCAAGCAATCTCTTAGATCTATCTCTATAGATCTGTATCCCTAGAATGCGGGATGCTTCACCTAAGTCCTTCATTGAGAAGCAACTTCCTAGCCAAGTCTTGACAGACTGAAGCATAGGGATGTCCTTCCCAATGAGTAGTATGTCATCCACATACAATATGAGGAAGACAACTATATCCCCTACAACCTTCTTGTAGACACAAGGCTCATCTTCATTCTTGATGAAACTAAACTGTTTGATTGCATCATCGAATCGAAGATTCCAGCTCCGAGAAGCTTGCTTTAGTCCATAAATGGATCTATGCAGCTTGCATACTCTGCTAGTATGCTGTGGATTTACAAAACCCTCAGGTTGTGTCATGTACACATCCTCCAGTAGGTTTCCATTCAGAAACACGGTTTTGACATCCATCTGCCATATCTCATAGTCATGGTAGGCTGCAATAGCAAGCATGATCCGAATGGACTTAAACATCGCTACTGGAGAAAAGGTTTCATCATAGTCAATACCATGAATCTGCTTGAAACCTTTAGCTACCAAGCGACCCTTATAGATAAGTTCATCCATGTCAGTCTTTCTCTTAAAGACCCACTTACACCCAATGGGTTTTACCCCTTCAGGTGGATCAACCAAAGTCTATACTTGGTTGGTGTACATGGATTCCATCTCAGATCTCATGGCCTTTAGCCATTTCTCGGAATCTGGTCTCATCACAGCTTCCTGATAGGTGGTAGGCTCATCCTCTATGAGCACAACGTCATCATGGTCAGACAAGAGAAATGAGTATCTCTCAGGCTGACGACGTACCCTATCAGACCTGCGAAGAGGTATATCTACTTGAACTGGTTGTTGTTCCTCAACTCCTTGTGGAACAACATCATCCACAACACTTTGTGGTTCCAGTTCAATTTCCATCGAGGCATCAGTGCTATTGTTCGCATCTTGAACTTCTTCAAGATCGAACGCGCTCCCACTAGTCTTTCTAGAAACAAAGTCCCTTTCTAGAAAGACCCCAGTCTTTGCCACAACTACCTTGTGCTGATTGGGAATGTAGAAGTAATATCCCTTAGTTTCCTTGGGATATTCAATAAAGTAGCACTTGTCGGATTTGGGTTCTAACTTGTTTGAGACTTGACGTCAAACGTAAGCCTCACAACCCCAAATCCTCATGAAAGACACCTGGGCATCTCTCCCAGTCCATATCCTATATGGTGTCTTTATCACAGCCTTGGATGGAACTCGGTTGAGTATAAAAGCTGCTGTGTCTAGAGCATAACCCCAAAGGTATGTCGGAAGATCTGTGTGACTCATCATATATCGCACCATATCTAATAGGGTACGATTCCTCCTCTCTGATACACCATTCCACTGTGGTGTTCCAGGAGGAGTGAGTTGGGATAGAATCCCACACTCAGCTAGATAGTCACGAAACTCATGGCTAAGGTATTCTCCACCTCGATCGGATCGAAGTATCTTAATACTCTTGCCAAGCTGGTTCTGTACTTCATTCTTGAATTCTTTGAACTTTTCAAAGGATTCAGATTTATGTGTCATCAAGTACACATAACCATATCTACTGAAGTTATCAGTAAATGTGATGAAGTACCTATAACCGCCTCTAGCAGCGACATTGAAAGGGTCACATACATCACTATGTATGAGCCCTAACAAATCAGTCGCTCTCTCGCTGTGCCCACTAAAGGGAGTCTTGGTCATCTTGCCTCGTAGGCATGACTCGCATACCTCATATGATTCAAAATCAAATGAGTCCAGCATACCATCCTTATGGAGCTGGGATAAGCGCTTGTCATTTATATGACCTAAGCGACAGTGCCAGAGGTAGGTTTGGTTCATGTCATTTGACTTGAACCTCTTGGTATTTATGTTATAGATAGGGCTCTCAAGGTCTAGAATATAGAGTTCGTTTATCAGAGGTGCACTACAATAGAACATATCGTTTAAATAGACGGAACAACATTTGTTTTTTATAGTAAACGAGAAACCTTTCTTGTCCAAACAAGAAACTGATATAATGTTCTTAGTTAATGCAGGCACATAACAACAATCGACTAACTCTAGTACAAGCCCAGAGGGCAGAGATAGAAAGTAAGTCCCTACAGCAACAGCAGCAACCCGTGCTCCATTGCCTACTCGTAGGTCCACCTCGCCCTTTGTCAATGCCCTGCTATTTCTCAGCGCCTGCACATCAGTACAAATGTGAGAAGCACATCCAGTATCTAATACCCATGATGTAAAAATAGATAGATTGACTTCTATAACATATATACCTGAAGTGGAAGTCTCACTTCGCTTCTTCTTAAGATCCTCCAAGTATACCTTGTAGTTCCTCTTCCAGTGCCCAGTCTGACCGCAGTGGAAGTAGGTAGCATCCTTGGCGACCCCTCCTTTAGGTTTCAGTGTCTTGCCTTTGCCCTTGGCTTGGGACTTTCCCTTGCCTTTGGGCTTGCCCTTGCCCTTATGTTTCTGAACCATCAGAACAGTGTTGGGCTTAGCCTTCTTAAGGTTTAGCTCAGCAGTTCTTAACATGCTAAGCAGCTCGGGCAGTAGCTTGTCAATCTCGTTCATATTGTAGTTTAGAACGAACTGACTATAGCTATCCGGCAAGGATTGCAAGATCAGATCAGTGGCCAGCTCTTGGCCAAGTGGGAACCCCAACCTTTGTAGGTTCTCTATGTACCCAATCATTTTGAGTACATATGGGCCTACAGGAGCCCCGTCTGACATCTTGCACTGAAACAGTGCCCTTGAGATCTCAAATCTCTCATGCCTCGCTTATCCTTGATATAGTTGACGAAGAGGTTCAACCATATCGTAAGCACCCATTAACTCGTGTTACTTCTGAAGCTCAGAGTTCATGGTCGCGAGCATTAGACAGGACACATCTAATGCGTCATCTTGATGCTTCTTGAAAGCATCTCGGTCAGCTCGCGGGGTAGTGGCAGGAGGAGCCTCCGGAATGGGCTGCTCCAGAATGTACAGTTTACGTTCCTGAGTGAGAACTATTCTCAGGTTCCTGTACCAGTCCAGGAAGTTTGCTCCGTTGAGCTTGTCCTTCTCAAGGACAGATCGCAGGGAGAAGGAATTCATGTTTGACGTCATGGTTATCTACAACAAAAAATTTGCAGAAATAAATATCATATTCTTTTAAAATCATTTAATTAGGCCTTTAACTAAATGCTTCTCCCACTGAATTCTATAATTCATGTGGGACAAGATCCACATCATGCTAACCCTTGAGTTAGCTTTGGCTAATACGCCCAAGACTTAGTATGATCGGTAGGTAACGATTACCAATTACATCTCTATGCAACTCTTGTTTATAGGATAAAATCCGCATTTATATTAAAACTCGAGTTAGCTTTGGCTAATACGCCCAAGAGTTAATATAAACGTGATTTTGTCCTACCTTTCCAACCATTGGAAGAATGCCTATAGTTGTACTCGATCCAACCGAGTAAACTAGGAATACTCAATCTAATTGAGTTTGTATTCACCCATGCGTTGATAGGCGGGACCAAGATTGTCCCTCCGTACCCTACCAAGATAGTATATGTTGCTCTGCTTTGGCAGATTCAACAACAGCATGCGATCGAGGTAGTGGTAGGTATCACGGCATGGTAGGCATTAGGTTGACGTAATTTAGATCTAATCTAAACGTCGATGTGTATCAAATACACGATAGATCTAATCTATTTGATAGAGTGCATCTTGTACACGATGTAGATCTAATCTAATCGTAAGGGTGCATCTTGTGCATGATTTAGATCTAATCTAATCGTAAGGCACTAATTAATTACTAAATTATACATCACATACACAAAATCAATTAATTAAATAATTTTTTATGATTTAGTCATGGCCCTACTACGATCTTCTCAAGCCAATGAGAAGATCGGATGGTCAACCTAGGGTCAACAGCTTCTTAAGCACTTTCCTTTTAACCACCTTGTGTTGCTCGCGCCCTCCTCGTAACTCCGTCTCGAGTGGACCTTCCACCGCTCCAATTTTGTACATTACAATTTTGAAACTCGAGTTACATTCGAGTCTAAATCTAATTTACAACAAGAATATATAAAAGAGAGGCACGACGCGCAGGTCGCGAATGATATACAGCACACGCAAACACAAATGACGGCGCGCAGGCCGTATTATAAATTACAACACAAATTTCCAATCCAATTGGGTCTATTGGGCCATGACTATCACAAAATCAATATATAATTCTAAATTATATATTTTTTCATAATTTTCTGTAATTTTTCATAATTTTACAATTTTATGGGTAAATTTTTCCCGGCGGTCCCGATTAGCGATTTCGGGCGCAATCGCGGAGCAAATCCCCTTGCGGGGTTAGGGGAAGTACCCCTACCCGCGATCTAACCATCGCGAGTTGCTCCTAAGCGATCCAATAGCGCCTAAGCCCGCTGTCCCAAAACATTTTGGGGTCGAAACTTCACCTTTTCGTGAAAAACTTCTCGGTAGTCAAAGCCTACAAGTGTCTAAACACTTGTGCTTCGTTACTACGAGAAAATAACCCATTAAAACTATAAAAACATCAATTTATAGAAAGTTTACAAATTTATATTTTTCATAAAAATATGAAACGAAACTCGTACAAGCTTCGCACGTGGCTCTGATACCACTGCTAGGTTTTTCGGGCCGCGAAAACCGCTTTTTCGCGTCGCGGAAACCCCGAATCACCCTAGCCAACAGATCTCGTGCGAAGAAAAATTCGAAGACATACGAGTACGGGTTACAAAACTTCTAGATCTACATGATGAAGATCTTTACCTTCGATGCGTGCCCTTTTCGTATCCCGCTCGTCCAAGATTCGTCGAATCTCGAAAGTATCAAGGATAGATACTTCTCTATATGAATCCACACAAACACACTAGGTGGAGATGACCAAAACAAGGTGTGCTAGCACCTTTGGATGGTTCGGCCAAGAGAGGAGAGGGAGAGCAAAATTGGAGCAAGGAAGAAGATGAAGGAATGAATGAGATTAATTCCAAAATGAAACTTATCTCACCCATTCATGTGGCCGGCCACATTAAGAGCATGAGTAACTCCCATGGAATGCCAAGAGTCACAACTCTTGGTAACTCCCATGAGGTGGCATTCCACATAAGCAACCATGATGATGTGGAGCATTATCATTGGTCCACATCTTGCCCACTCACCAATGAGGTGGCATAAAGTCAAGTCAAACTTGACTCTTCATCTTCCTCTCAAGTCAAGTCAAACTTGACTTAATCTCTCTCATGGTTGATCTAATCCAACCATTTAATTCAAGCCAATTTAATATAATGAATCTAATTCATTTAATTAAATTGATTTAATGAGTCATAATCCAAATTAGACTCATTAAACACATGAATCAACTTGAGTCTAACAAATTTGACAAATTAGGATTACTCTTAATCCAATTTGATTCATCAAATGAATCTAATCCTCTTGGTTCATCATATGAACCTAATCTCCATCTAAATGTCCTTAGTGTGTGACCCTATAGGTTCTTGTAACGTTGGCAATGCCCCTAAACCCATTTAGAAGCATAAGTAATGAGCGGTATCTAGCAACACATCATTACTACCCAATGTTACAAGAATGTTGAGATCCAACATCACCTTGTGACTACTAATTGTGACTCCTCACAATATGTGACATTGTCCTTCAATCCTAGATACCTAGACTGATCAATGTGAGGCATAGACCGTGTCATCCTCTAATCAATCTAAATCTTAAACTCCAGGTAGACTCACTCGATCAAATGAGCTCAACATCTCATGTTGACTCATTTGGGCATGACCATGCACTTCGTGGTCTAACTCTATCAAGAATACCGATGTCGCTCCCGTCATATGGGAGGGATAGATCCCATCTACATCACTCACATCCCTCTGCATAATTCGTTATATACCCAGTAATCGCCTTTATAGTCCACCCAGTTACGGGTGACGTTTGACGAAACCAAAGTACATAACTCCTTATGTAGGGAACCATGGTGACTTCAGGTCTAAGGACCAATAGTCATACTAATAGTCACATGAGAAAGTATATGATACTCATATAACGATCCATGATACTTTCTCATGGCGAGTCATTCAGTATACATTCTCTAATGTATACCCATGTGTCAACTTGATATCTCTATATCCATGACTTGTGAGATCAAGTCATCGAATTGACCTACATGCTAGTCTTATTGCATTAACATTGTCCCTGAATGTTAATACTCGACTAGGAATGATTAAGAGTAGTGTTCCCTATATCATCTCACTATCGGTTCAACTAACCGATTGATATAGATGAGAACCATCTACTCAAAGACATTATTATACTTAGTTTATTTGGCACCAATACAAGTAAGTATAATAACCAAAATCCAAATGCCTTTATTTATATAGAATATGATACAATAAGTCCAAAAATATAATCATTAAATGATTGGCTCTAGGGCTCTAGCTAACAGTTTTTGTTGCTGTCATGTACTCCGGCTCCGTAGTAGACAATGCAACAATAGATTGTATCATAGATTTCCAACAAATAAGTTCTCTTACCACAGTGAACACGTATCCTGTAGTAGACGTCCTGTTATCTAAATCTCCTGCATGGTACGCATCTATGTACCCAGCAACTGAAAGATCTTCTCTAATTGTTTATTGAACATGATGTCGTAATCAGTTGTATTTATCAAGTATCTAAAAATCTATTTCACTGCATCCCAATATGGTTGACTAAGATTTGAGAGAAACTTTCTTACTATACTAACTGCCTGAGCCAAATCTGGTCTTGTGTAAATCATGGCATATATCAGACAACCAACTGCACTAGCATAAGGAACCTTTGACATCTCTTGGATCTCGTCATCCGTCTTTGGATACTGTGTATTGGATAACTTTATGTGATGTGTTAGGGGGTGTGCTCATTAACTTTGCATTCTTCATGTTGAACCTATCCAACACCTTCTCCATATAACTACGTTGAGACAATCATGATCTCCATGTAGCTTTATCCTTGTAAATCTCCATCCCAAGAATCTTCTTGGTCTCTGCCAAATCTTTCATGTCAAATTCCTTGCTCAATAACCTCTTCAATTTGTCAACGTCTTTCATCTTCTTCTCAACAATGAGCATGTCATCTACTTATTGTAGTAAGAAAACCAGTGATTTATCTTTAAGGCTCTTCACATATATGTAGCAATCATACTCACATCTCCTATATTCGTTTTGAATCATGTATGAATCACAACATTTGTACAATTGCCTAGGAGATTATTTCAATACATAGAGAGATTTTTTTCAACTTGCAAACCAATCACTCTTGTCCAGGCTGACTAAATCCCTCAAGTTGTGACATAAAAATTTGTTCCTCCAAATTTCCATTAAGAAATGTCATTTTCACATTCATTTGCTCCAGCTGCAAATCGTGATGTGCCACCAAAGCTAACACCGCTTTAATTGACTTATGTCTTATCACTAGAGAGAAAATTTCTTCATAGTTAATTCCCTTTCTTTGTGAATACCCCTTTGCTACCAACCGAGCCTTGAACTTTACTTCTTCTCCCTCTGACATTGCTTCTTTCTTCTTGAATATCCACTTGCATCCTATAGCTTTCTCTCCTTCAGGAAATTCTACTAGATCTTAAGTTTGGTTCTTATGCAATGACTCCATCTCCTCTGTCATAGCACCCGTCCACCTGTCCTTATTAAATCTATGTATCGTCTCTTGAAAAGATATAGGGTCTTCGCTATCAGTGATAAGCGCATAAGATACCAAGTCTTCGAATCTGTATTTGGTGGGTGGTTTTACGACTCATCTCATTCTACCACCAGCTATAGTGCGATGCTCCGTGTGCTCTGAGCTAGAATCATTAGAGTCATGAGTCTCTAGCTCCACCTGCATAACATCTTTCTCCATGTTGCTCTATGGTGTTTCCTTTCTTTCTTCTTGAGTACGTTGTAGCATAGTTTTCTCGTCAAATATCACATGTCTGTTGATCACCACATTATTTGCCTTAGGATCCCAAGCTTAAAGCCTTTAACTCCTTTCTGATACCCTAGAAAAATGCAGTTCTTTGACTTCACATCTAGCTTTGATATTTCCTCACTAGATATGTGCATATAGGTTAGACATCCAAAAATTCGAAGATGAGAGTAATCTACTTGATTCCCTGTCCATACTTCCTCTAATACATTGCCTTCTAGTACTGCCCTTAGTGATCTATTAATAAGATAACATGTCATGTTAACCGCTTTCGCCCAAAAATTCTTTGCAAGCCCTGCATTCATCCTAAGACATATTTGTTAGCTAGAGCCCTAGAGCCAATCATTTGATTATTGTATTTTGGACTTGTTGTATCATATTCTATATATATAAAGGCATTTGGTTTTTGGTTATTATACTTACTTATATTGGTGCCAAATATGTTGGATCGAGAAGCGCTAGAGGGGGGGGGGGGGGTGAATAGCGCTCGTGGCTATTTCGTTCGATTATCGAAATCGTAAAACACTCGAGTAAAAAACGCAGTGGAAATGAAAGAAACACAAGCAGATGAACACAGTGGATTTACTTCGTTCGGAGCCTATGACGACTCCTACTCGAAGGCCCGCGATCCTTGATCGCTTTCGGTGGGCAACAACTATAAGTTCGTTAAGAGTATTACAAACTAATTACAATTCAAAGCTGTAAAAGGATTATACCGACAACAAAAAGATTAAATCCCAAGCTCCAGGTTGTCGGGGTGTCGTTGCAGCACTTCTGGATTGAGTTGTTAGCAGCTTGTCGCAAGGAGATTGCTTAGATGATTGTTGTCTTTGAAGCTGCACCTCAACCCTCCTTTTATATGAGGTTCCGGGCGCCTGGATCGCTTCCGGGCGCCTGGAGTGTGACGTGGCCAACCAACCGGGATGATCCACGTGGCGAAGTCGCGGCAAGGATAAAGTTTGGTCCCGGGCGCCCGGACAGCCTTTTTCCAGCAGGCTCCTCACCTGCAAACAAAGGTTAGTCCGAGCAAAATACCCTGCAAGACAGTGTTAGAATCTGATAAAACATACTGAGTAATAATTGACAGTATTCGGACTGTCCGAGTCTGACTTTGGAATTCCAACCGGAAACCCTAGGTCGACCCGACGCCTACTGTTCCCTCTGCGGGGAACGCGTCCTCACCTACTCCACTCAGGAGATTTACCTGTTGCCAGTCGATCCTCCAGATCGACTGGACTTTCGTTCAGCACTCGATGCTTCCGGACTTTCTGCTGGACATCCACTTCCCCGGCTAGTCCAGTCTTTCACCTGGTTCGCGACACCAGGACTTTTCACCTAGGGTTACCACCCCCTAGGACTTTTGCCTGAAGCCATCGACCTTCCAAGACTTTCCGCATAGGGTTACCACCCCCTATGACCTAGGGTTACCGCCCCCTAGGGTTTTCCCTTTGCCTAACTGCAGCTAGGACTTTCCTGAAATCCTCAAGTAGACTTGTTAGACACAAAAACATTCTTAACTTAGAATTCTTTGTCGTTATCAAAACACGAGTTCGATCGTCGGATGCTTCCCCCACCAACAATCTCCCCCTTTTTGATTATGGAAACACGAATTCGAAGTTAAGCAAACAAGCGAATAGATAGTCATTTTAAACACAGGCAAAATTTGCTAAGTATAGATGAACAAGGTAACTAAAGTAATTTTTGCCCTATATACTCCCCCTTAACTTTGGCTCCCCCTTAATTTTTGCTCCCCCTTAATTTGAAAAAAATTTTATGTTTGCTTTTCTTTTGCTACTCTCCCCCTTTGCCATAATTAAAAAATGGGCAATGTGTAAATATTTGTGCATGATTAAAGTTAGCAATATTCAACAGAGTTTGGAAGTTCAAGGTCAATTGGAATTTAAGTTTTTAGAACAAGATTATTCTTTTAAGTTCAGTTGGTCCTTAAGTCCAAGCACAAGTCATGTTTATATATTAGGTATCAGAGCCATAGAAAAACAAAAAAAATAGTATCCTTTGCCAACTGTCTAACCTTTAGCTACTCGCTGATTGTCTATAGGACAATAGCTTTTACCAGGTTAGTCAAGTTAAGTTATTTAGATCCAGATAGACTTGACTAGAGCTGGAGAACTTTTACTTGATTAATGTTTATTGCATATTTAACGCCCAGACTCATATTGATGCACAGATATAAGCATTCTTGAGTCCAGGCTCTACCCTATGCATCTCACACCATTCTATATTTTTCAATCACAATCAAGGTAGACATAGGTGTTTTGTGAGATGCTCTGGCTTAATTCTAGGGGAACATGATATCTAGGGGAAATCCTAAACTAAACCCAACTTTTGAAAGTCTAGTAAAATTGGAGTTTTGAAAAATGTTTTGCTTAGAAGTTAACAACAAAATAGTAGTAAGGTATCTATTCTACCCAACACATTCCTATTTGCCTTCTAAGTCCACTGAACTCAAGTTCAGGTAAGGGTTTAGTAAAAATGTCAGCTAGGTTTGATTTGGACTCAACGTGGTTGAGTGCAATTTCACCTTTAGCTACATGATCCCTTACAAAGTGATGTTTTACCTCTATGTGTTTGGTCTTAGAGTGGTGTATGGGATTTTTGGTCAGATTAATTGAACTGATATTATCAATAAAGATTTTAGTATTTTTATAGTCTAGTTGATAGTCTTTTAGTGTATGCATCATCCATAACAATTGAGATGCACATTCTCCTAGAGCTATGTATTCAGCTTCTGTAGTGGATAGAGCAACACAATGTTGCTTTCTGCTTGACCAACTTACTAGGCACTGACCTAGAATCTGGCAGCTACCACTTGTACTTTTTCTGTCTAGCTTGCACCCGGCATAGTCTGAATCAGAATAGCCATAAAGGTCAAAAGTGCAAGTTCTTGGATACCAAAGTCCTACATTTAGAGTTCCTTTAATATACCTCAGTATTCTTTTAACATATGTTAGGTGTGACTCTTTTGCACAGGATTGGTATCTTGCACACATACCTACTGCAAACAGTATGTCAGGTTGACTTGCAGTTAGATAAAGTAAACTCCCTATAGCACTCCTATAGTATTTTGGGTCTACAGATTTTCCTTCAAGGTCAGAGTCAATGTTTATGTTGGTTGCCATTGGAGTATTTATAATTTTTGAGTTTTCCATGCTGAATTTTTTGATTAACTCCTTAGCATACTTAGTTTGATAAATGTAGATTCCATCTTTGGTTTGTTTTATTTGTAAGCCCAAGAAAAAGTTGAGTTCCCCAACCATGCTCATTTCAAATTCATTTTCCATTAACTTAATAAATTCTTTTAGAAATTTTGAGTTAGTTGAGCCAAAAATTATGTCATCAACATAGATTTGGGCTATAAAAATGTCTTTTCCTATAGTTTTCACGAACAAAGTAGGATCGATTTGTCCTTGGTTAAATTCTTTGGATATTAAGTAATTAGATAATCTTTCATACCATGCTCTAGGAGCTTGTTTTAGTCCATATAGTGCCTTTTTTAATTTAAAAACGTGATTGGGATAGTTTATGTCTTCAAACCCTGGAGGTTGGCTTACGTAGACTTCTTCCTTGATAAAACCATTTAAAAAGGCTGACTTAACGTCCATTTGGTACAATTTGAATCCTTTATTGGCTGCATAAGCTAATAACATCCTAATGGACTCGAGTCTAGCTACTGGAGCATAGGTTTCATCATAATCTAGGCCTTCAACTTGACAAAACCCTTTTGCTACTAATCTTGCCTTGTTTCTTACTATATCACCGTGATCATCTAACTTATTCCTAAAAACCCATTTAGTATCTATTATTGATTTATCTATGGGTTTAGGTACAAGGTCCCAGACTTGGTTTCTCTCAAATTGGGCTAATTCTTCCTGCATTGCAATGATCCAGTCTGGATCAGGCAGGGCTTCTTCTATAGTTTTAGGTTCAATTTTAGAAATTAGAGCAATCTGACTGAGGTTTCTATAGGATGATCTAGTTCTGACTCCTAGGTTTGGGTCACCCAAAATTTGGTTAGGTGTGTGAGAGGTGCTTGTTCTAGTTGGTCTTATTTGGGAGTCAGAAACTGGTTCTTCAGACTCATTAAGATTAGTTTGGATTTCATCATCATCTACATCTCTTGGATTAGTGTTAATATTTGCATTTATATTAGGTAAGTTATTTTCTTCATCAAATATTACATTAGTTGTTTCTTCAACTTTCAATGTATTTTGATTATATACTCTAAAGGCTCTACTGGTAGAGGAGTATCCTAAGAAGATTCCTTGGTTAGATTTGGGTGTAAATTTTCCTAAGTAATCTTTAGTATTTAAAATGTGAACTTTACAACCAAATACTTTTAAATAATTTAGATTTGGAATTTTATGATAGTAGAGTTCATACGGGGTCTTGTTGTGATATTTGTTTATCAAAATTTTGTTTTGAATATAATTTGCCGTATTTATTGCTTCAGCCCAAAATTGGTGACTTAACTCATATTCGTTTAACATTGTCCTAGCGGCCTCTTGTAGTGTCCTATTTTTACGTTCTACTAGTCCATTTTGTTGAGGGGTTCTAGGACATGAGAATTCATGTTGGTATCCATTTATTTTACAAAATTGGGTGAACTTATGATTTTCAAATTCCCCTCCGTGATCACTTCTTATTCTTTTAATTTTAGTATCTTGTTCATTTTCCGTTAAGTTGCAAAAATTACTAAATATTTCATAGGTTTCATCTTTTGTTTTTAGAAATTTTACCCAAGTGTACCTGGAGTAGTCATCAATTATTACTAAGCAATATTGGTTCTTGTTTAGTGATTTGGCTCCATGTGAATCAAATAGATCAAGGTGAAGGAGCTCAAGTATGGTGTTGGATCTCTCTAAGTTAGTTGACTTATGGGTTGACTTAGTTTGTTTTCCTTTTTAACATGTATCACAGATTGAGTTTTCAATAAATTTTAATTTGGGCAAACCTCTAACTAGACCATTTTGACTTATTCTTGAAATAAGTCTTGTGTGTGTGTGACCCAGCCTTCTGTGCCATAGTTGGGTTTCCTCTTGTTGTGTTAGAAGACACTTTATAGAGGATATTGATAAATTTATCGTGTAGATGTTATTTTTCCTAAGACCCTTAAGTTTAATTTCTGGATTTTCAATATTTTTAACTAGACATCCGGATTTATCGAAATTAACTATATATCCGCTGTCACACAATTGACTTATACTTAGTAAATTAAAGTTAAAATTGTCAACCAATAAACATTTCGAATAACGAAATCGGAACTAAGTTCAATATTACCTTTTCCGATTACTTTAAGTTTACCGTTGTTGCCGAATGCAACTGATCCTAGACTCTTGTACTTGAGTTTGGTAAACTTCAACTTGTCTCCAGTCATATGTCTGGAGCATCCACTATCCAACATCCATTGATCCAATTCCTACACATAAAGTAGTTGAATTGGTTTCTTTTTAATGGATTTAAAGATAGCGTGATTGAAGCAGACACTATGTTAATTGTCTCCTTAAATTTTCTATTCTATTGTATTCAAGATAACAATAATTTTGAAATTTAAGTTTAAGATAATAATTTTGAAATTTAAAATAATTTTGAAATTGATTTTTGAAAAGTTTTTTACATAATTTTGAAATTGATTTTTGAAAAGTTTTTTTAAAAATAATTTTGAAATTGATTTTTGAAAAGATTTTTAAATAATTTTGAAATTAATTTTTGAAAAGATTTTTAAATAATTTTGAAATTTATTTTTGAAAAGTTTTTTAAGATTTTGAAAAGATTTTTAAAAAATTTTGAAATTGATTTTTGAAAAGTTTTTTAAATAATTTTGAAATTGATTTTTGAAAAGATTTTTAAATAATTAGTCATCTCACCCGATCTAATTTCTCAATCAGGGAATCCTATAGTTTTTGTGAGATGAATTGAGGTTCAATTTAAGGGTTTTGTTTAGTCTTGTGTTAGATTCAGGTTTAGCTTTGGATTCAATAAGTAAGCATTCTTTGGATAAACTTCTGGGCTATGGTGAGTCACAAGGAGCTCATTAAAGTAACCATGCCTTCGAGGTCTTCCAAATAGTCCTACCCATTGAACTTAATACTAAAACTTTGTCTAACTAGTTAGGATCCATTTAAGGGTAGCTTCGGTCAGTTCCACTTGGCCAAATGCACCAGGTCGAAGCCATATCTTCCTAGACATGCGATGCCCAAGTTTCCCTAACGTACTATCATCCAAAAACTTCACCAGTACTGTGGTTCAAGTTAAACTTATCCCTTTAATCTAACCTTAAATACCCTGCCAGGTAATCCATTCTTGTTTTACCCATTCCGGATAAATTAGGTTCAGTTACCCTGTCGGGTAGTTCAGTTGGAGGTGCCAGCTAGTTTGGACCCTCCTTCTATTTTTCATTTATAATTTTGATTTGTTTAATTTTGAATTTTGAATTTAGAATTTGATTTTAGTTTTTTAATTTAATTTCGAATTTTGAATTTTAATTTTTGATTTTTGTTTTTTAATTTAATTTCGAATTTTGAATTTTAATTTTTGATTTTTAATCTAATTTCGAATTTTAAAATTTTAATTTTTAATTTAATTTCGAATTTTGAATTTGATTTTAGATTTTTAATTTCAAATTTTAATTGTTTTCATTTTAGCTTTCCCTGAATCACGGCCTCGATATGGTCTGTCGAGGAAATATATTTGATCCTTCGGAATCCAGTATTGGCCAAGTCCACTTTGATTTACCAATTTGGACTTGGGGACCCATGCTTGGACTGATTTACTACTTTGTTTGTTTATTAAGGATAAATACGATTTATATTTCTTTTTATTTTTATATCCTAGCCCAGTCTTATTGTAGACGGCTCTTTGTGTCCCAAGAATTAGATCCAAATTCTTGGAACCAAGAGGGAACTTTTCTAAGGTAATTTTTAAATCATTTAACTGATTTTTCATATTTGAATTTTCTTTCTCAAGTTGTTTTACTTGAGTTGAATCTTCAGTTAAAGATTTTGAGTTAGTTGCTCCTTTAAGAATGGTTACTTCTTTTAAAAGTGACTTAATTTTCAAATTTGACTTGGCTAATTTGCGAAGTAAATAATTGACTAAATTATTAAGCCTAGGAATACTTACAGCGGAGTCTGGCCCTTCGGAAACGGATGCGGATCCGTGGCTTTGCTCGGAGTCGGCTTCTGACTCGCTTTCAGGTTCGATGATCTGGTCCCGGGCCATCAATGCGAGTAAACTCGTTTGGTCGAGTTCGTCGTCTTCGTCCTCCGAAGAAGATTCGTCCCAGGTTGCCTTTAGGGCCTTCTTTCTTCTTTGCTTTTTGGCCTCCTTTTGGTTGGGACAGTTGGCCTTGATATGCCCTTTCTGGTTGCACCCGTAACATGTGACTTCGAACTTCACCTTTGAGTTTTGTTGGGCCTCCCTGGATTGGACTACCTTCTTTAGATCTTTCTTGTTGAAGCCCTTCTTCTTCTTGTAGAGCTTCTTTACCAGATTCACAAGTTCGCTGGTCAGTTCATCTTCTGAATCTTCTGAGTCAGGTTCATCTTCTGATTCCGATTCAATTTTTCGCCGTCCTCTTGATTCCCGTGTCCGATTCGTTCCTGCAACCAAAGCAATCCCTTTCTCGGATGGCTGTGCATTAGTTTGTTCATGGAGTTCGAATTCGCTAAATAATTCATCTAATTTCAAGGAGGACAAATCCTTAGAGACTTTATAGGCATCTACCATTGATGCCCATAGTGTACTCCTAGGGAATGAGTTAAGGGCATACCTTATTATATCTCTGTTTTCTACCTTCTGTCCGATTCCATGTAGAGAATTCAGAATATCTTGAATTCGGGCGTGCAAAGAACTTGCCGTCTCGCCTTCCTGC
The DNA here is from genome assembly GCF_018446385.1 of Zingiber officinale. Classification (NCBI taxonomy): domain Eukaryota; kingdom Viridiplantae; phylum Streptophyta; class Magnoliopsida; order Zingiberales; family Zingiberaceae; genus Zingiber; species Zingiber officinale. The sequence continues at coordinate 41,746,064 of NC_055994.1, forward strand.
ATTTTCAAATTATATAGTTTATTTAGTAACAAATCACGTTTACTCACCTTGGTTTCTGAGGTGCCCTCGTGTAGTTCGATCAGTTTCTCCCATAGTTCCTTTGCGGAGGAGAATGGACCGACTCTGTTGAGCTCTTCTTTGGTAAGGCCGCACTGGATTGTGCAGGTGGCTTTGGCGTCGGCTTCTACCTTTTTGATAAATGCTGGCTCCCAGTTTTCACAGAATGTAGGCTTGCCATCTGTACCAGTTGGTAGTTGCAATCCTGTTTTCACGATCATCCAGGTGTCGAACTGGATCTTTAGATAAATTTCCATTCGCCCCTTCCAATATCCGAAGTCTTCTCCGGAAAATAATGAGAGACGAACGGTGCTAAATCCTTCTTGTTGGGCCATTTAGATCTAAAAAAACAGAAACAACAAGATCTATTCCAAGACTAAGTCTTGGATTAGTAGTGCGGGAGGAAGGAAAAAATAACAGGCTCAAGTGGTATTGACCAGCTTTGAGCAAAAAAAAATCGATTCGTAAAAAGCGATTAGAATATAGCTATGAGGCTAAATTCTAATCGACTCCGAACAAAACCACGAAAAACTTGTCTTGAATAGTGGTTGCACTGATTCAAGACTACCCCGCTCTGATACCAATTGTTGGATCGAGAAGCGTTAGAGGGGGGGTGAATAGCGCTCGTGGCTATTTCGTTCGATTATCGAAATCGTAAAACACTCGAGTAAAAAACGCAGTGGAAATGAAAGAAACACAAGCAGATGAACACAGTGGATTTACTTCGTTCGGAGCCTGTGACGACTCCTACTCGAAGGCCCGCGATCCTTGATCGCTTTCGGTGGGCAACAACTATAAGTTCGTTAAGAGTATTACAAACTAATTACAATTCAAAGTTGTAAAAGGATTATACCGACAATAAAAAGATTAAATCCCAAGCTCCGGGTTGTCGGGGTGTCGTTGCAGCACTTCTGGATTGAGTTGTTAGCAGCTTGTCACAAGGAGATTGCTTAGATGATTGTTGTCTTTGAAGCTGCACCTCAACCCTCCTTTTATATGCGGTTCCGGGCGCCTGGATCGTTTCCGGGCGCCTGGAGTGTGACGTGGCCAACCAACCGGGATGATCCACGTGGCGAAGTCGCGGCAGGGATAAAGTTTGGTCCCGGGCGCCCGGACCTGTTCCGGGAGCCCGGACCTCCGAGCGCCCGGATCCATCCTGGGCGCCCGGACAGCCTTTTTCCAGCAGGCTCCTCACCTGCAAACAAAGGTTAGTCCGAGCAAAATACCCTGCAAGACAGTGTTAGAATCTGATAAAACATACTGAGTAATAATTGACAGTATTCGGACTGTCCGAGTCTGACTTTGGAATTCCAACCGGAAACCATAGGTCGACCCGACGCCTACTGTTCCCTCTGCGGAGAACGCGCCCTCACCTACTCCACTCAGGAGATTTACCTGTTGTCAGTCGATCCTCCAGATCGACTGGACTTTCGCTCAGCACTCGATGCTTCCGGACTTTCTGCTGGACATCCGCTTCCCCGGCTAGTCCAGTCTTTCACCTGGTTCGCGACACCAGGACTTTTCACCTAGGGTTACCACCCCCTAGGACTTTTGCCTGAAGCCATCGACCTGCCAAGACTTTCCGCATAGGGTTACCACCCCCTATGACCTAGGGTTACCGCCCCCTAGGGTTTTCCCTTTGCCTAACTGCAGCTAGGACTTTCCTGAAATCCTCAAGTAGACTTGTTAGACACAAAAACATTCTTAACTTAGAATTCTTTGCCGTTATCAAAACACGAGTTCGATCGTCGGATGCTTCCCGCACCAACAAAATAAACTAAGTATAATAACGTCCTTGAGTAGACGGTTCTCACCTATATCAATCGGTTAGTTGAACCGATAGTGAGATGATATAGGAACACTACTCTTAATCATTCCTAGTCGAGTATTAACATTCAGAGACAATGTTAATGTAATAAGACTAGCATGTAGGTCAACTCGATGACTTGATCTTACAAGTCATGGATATAGAGATATCAAGTTGACACATGGGTATGCATTGGAGAATGTATACTGAATGACCCGCCATGAGAAAGTATCATGGATCGTTATATGAGTATCATATACTTTCTCATGTGGCTATTAGTACGACTACTAGTCCTTAGACCTGAAGTCACCATGGATCCCTACATAAGGAGTTATGTACTTTGGTTTCGTCAAACGTCACCCGTAACTGGGTGGACTATAAAGGCGATTACTGGGTATGTAACGAATTATGCAGAGAGATGTGAGTGATGTAGATGGGATCTATCCCTCCTATATGACGGGAGCGACATCGATATTCTTGATAGAGTGAGACCACGAAGTGCATGGTCATGCCCAAATGAGTCAATATAGGATATTGAGCTCATTTGATTGAGTGAGTCTACTTGGAGTTCAAGATTTAGATTGATTAGAGGATGACACGGTCTATGCCTCACATTGATCAATCTAGATGTCTACGATAGAAGGACACTTGTCATATTTTGTGAGGAGTCACAATTAGTAGTCACAAGGTGATGTTGGATCTCAACATTCTTGTAACTTGGGTAGTAATGATGTGTTGTTAGATACCGCTCATTACTTATGCTCCTAAATGGGTTTAGGGGCATTGCTAATGTTACAAGAACCTATAGGGTCACACACTAAGGGCAATTAGATGGAGATTAGGTTCATTAGATGAACCTAAATGATTACGTTCATATGATGAACCAAATTGGATTAAGAGTAATCCAAAGTAGGCTAATTGAGTTGGACTCAATTTGGTTCATGTGTTAAGTGAGTCTAATTTGGACTTAGACTCATTTAATTAATTTAATTCAATGAATAGAGATTCATTAAATTAAAAATTGACTTGAACCAATGGTTAGATTAGATCAACCAAGGGAGAGAAGTGGTCAAGTTTGACTTGACTTAAGTAGAAAGATGAAGAGTCAAGTTTTGACTTGACTTTGACTTGACCAATGCCACATCATCAAGGCTTCTTCATTTGGTCAAGTTTGACCTGACCAAATGCCACCTCATGGAGGAGATCAAGAGACTTGACTCTTGATATTCCATGGGGGTTACATGCCTTGAAGTGGCCGGCCACTTTTAGGTGGAATGAAAATTGATTTTTCATTCAAGTGGTTGTAACTCCATCTTCTTCTTCCTCTTGAGTTTTCTTCTTGCTCTGCACATCCTTAGAGATTTTTCTCCATCTCTTTCTTGTGTGGATACACATAGAGAAGTGTCTACTTTGACACTTTCGAGATCCGGCGAACCGAGGACAAGCGAGATTGCGAAGGGCTTCGCATCAAGGGTATATTCTTTCTTCATGTAGATCTAGGAGTAGATCTAAGTTGTAAACTCGTACTCATAAATTTTTGTTCTATACTCTTCGCAGGGATCCGTTGGCTAGGGTGATTCGGGGTTTCTGCGACGTGAAAAAGCGATTTTCGCTACCCGAAAAACTCAACAATATTATCTTCTCAATGATTGTCCTGTTCAACCTTTCCACCACCCCATTCTGCTGAGGTGTCCTATGAACTGAGAAATATCTCATTATCCCATGCTACTCACAAAATTTTGAAACTTTAAATCTATGTATTCAATGTCATTGTTTAACCTAAGACATTTGATCTTCCTTCCGGTCTGGTTCTTCACTTCAGTTTTCCACAGTTTAAACTTTGCAAAAGTTTTTGACTTGTGACGCATAAAGGATACCCAGACCTTTCGTGAGAAATTATCAGTAAAACTCACAAAATACAAATGCCCTCCATGTGATGGTACACTGGCTGGTCCCCAAAGATCCGTATATACGTAGTTCAGAATCCCCTCTGTCTTATTTGTTGCCCTCTTGAATTGCTCTTTGCTCTATTTTCCAAGAGCACAAAATTTGCAGAATTCAAGTTTACACGTCTTGACACCCTTCAACAAATCTCTCTTGTGAAGTTCTAGCATCCCACGTTCACCCATATGCCTTAGCCGCATATGCCACAAGATAGTACTGTTTGATGCAGACTCCACCGAGGTGACTTCACCTACAACTGTAGTCTCTATCAACTTGTAGATATTTTCTGCTACATTTTATCCTTTTATTACTATCAGAGCTCCCTTGCTGACCTTCATCACCCCGCTCACTAATTTGTAATTACAACCCATGTCATCCAGTTGCCTAGTGAGATCAAATTCCTTTTTAGATCTAGTATGTGTCTGACATCACATAAAGTTCTGATCACACCATCAAACATCTTGATTCTAACGTTCCCTATGCCGATAACTTTATATGATGCATTATTTCCCATCAACACTGAACCAAAATCCACTATCCTATAGTTGTCAAATCAATCCTTGTTTGGAGTCATATGATATGAACATGCAAAGTCTAAAATCCATAGATCCATTTGCTGCTTCGAACTCGATATAACTGATAGCATATCTCCATCACCGCTCTCTGAATTTTCTTCTTCAACTATGTTTGCAGACTTTGTCGAACTACATTTATTCTCTACAACATGTTTCTTTATTTCTGAACAATCTCTCTTGATATGACCTTTGCCTCCACATTTGTAGCACATGATCACCTTCTTCCTTCTCAACTTAGAACTAGCCTTGTTGTGGTTACTAGATCCATGTCAAGATTTGCTCCTACCACGCTCTTAGTTGCTATTTATCATAAGTCCTCCCTGAGAAACTTCATCGCTTATTTTCTTCCTTTGGTGAAAACCTAGCAACGCACCTGTGATCTCCTCCAATTTGAGAGTTTCCTTATCCCCACATCAAAATAGTAACCAAATTCTTGAATGTAGAAAATGAAGGTAGAGGATTCAACAACATCATCACCTTGTCTTCATCTTCAATCTTCACATCAACCCACTTCAGATCGCTTACAATCTGATTGAATACATTCATGTGCTGGCTCAGATCGGTTCCTCCTGTCATCTTCAGACCAAATAATTTTTACTTGAGATACAGCTTGTTTGTCAATGACTTTGACATGTACTGACTTTCTAGCTTTTGCCAAACTGCCATTGGTGACTCCTCGTCCATGACATGGTACATCACATCATCCGTAAGACAAAGTTTAATTGTTGCCACTGTCTTCACTGAAATTCTTCCAAATCTGATTTCTCCATGATTTCTGGTTTCCTTTCTCCTAGTGCCTTCACCGTGTCTTGTTGCACCAACAAGTTCTTGGCCCTTCTCTGTCATAATTGAAGTTTCCAGTTTCGTCAAACTTCACAGAAGTCGTCCTCGACATGTTGAAGAAATCTACCAAAGTTAGTAGCTCTGATACTAATTGTTGTGCAAAGAAGGGGGCAACACATCTCAACCTCTAATGCAGAAGAAGAGGAAGAGAGAAAGAGATCGTGCGGAGCAACAAGACAAAGATGCACAAAAGGAGCAACCACGAGGAAGGAGAAGAAGAAGAAGAAGAAGAAGAAAAGTTACCGTAGTTCGGCGACGTGCCTACTCCACAAAAAAGGCCGAAACTTTATTTGAATTCTCTCTACACAAGAGAGTCACATTCAATGATTCTTGTGATTGTTGTATAATAGGTTTACAATTATCCCTATAAATAGTGCATAAACCCCAAATCCGATAAAATTGTAACAGAATTTTATTATGAAAAATCATAATAGAATTTTGTTATGAAAAACTGTAACAGAATTCTGTTATATAAAATCGTAACAAAATTTTATTACGAAAAATCTTAATAAATTTTTCTTCCATAGCATCTATCGTATTGACATTCATCCACATACGAGTCACCCATCAACAAATACTAAATAGATTAATAAGTAGGGCAATGACAATCATTCTCAAGTATTAATTCCAACAGTGAAATCATCATATGTAACTCTTTGAACTTTTTTGTTTTCTTCTAATTCCAGCTAGAGAGACTAGTCATTCTGTATGTATCATAAACTACTTTCAGTTCCTCTTTAACGTCTTAAAATGCTAACAACTTGTAGCCTTGTTTTGACAGGGTTTTCCTTTAGGCACATTGAGCATCAACTATTCAATATGCAACTTTTTCACCAATTTTCAGGAAGAATTAAGATGATAAGAACATAGTAAATCAAAGTAAACTTTTGAAGTTGATGATATATATCGTTGAAAGAGTTTGGGAGGAGAGGAGTAATGTGAAACAAGGAAAGTTTATTTACGAGGAGCTACATATAATGAGGGATAGTGGGCATAGGGGTTGTCAAAATTAAACAAATTCTAGGTAGAGTTTCAATATTATGAGAGGCGGGCGGTGTGAAGAGAGTAGTGTGAAGAGTGATCGAGAGAAAGGCTTTGACGTAGGGTTTTAATGTGAAGAAAATAGCTCCAAAGCGATCATGAGAAGGACTTTCACATAGTAGGATTTTCGCTATAAAATAACGAGCACATCAAGAATCTTTCGGGAGGAAGAGAAATAAGTATAATTTCTTTAAAAAATATATTAGATTTTGGATGAGTATGAATGAGTAAATAGTGTTTCTAATGGGTTGGAATAGATTTCTAGAACGGAGTTAGGAACTACATATTCTTCCCTAATTTTTGATTAACCAAAAATAGAAATTCCCAAGGTTTAAATATTTTGGATCAAATATGTTACGTATTGATCAATCAAACAAACATCACATTGAAAAAAGATCAAGTCACCGGGGGTAGTGTCGCAGTAGGACATTTAGATTGTCTCTCAAGTATCTACGGTTCGATTCCGAATTATAACGTGTTTACAAAAATTTTTCCTCCAAATGAAGCGAGTAACCAAAGAATACTAGACTTCTGGTCTGCTCACCGTGTGCATTTCCCGATTTATCTTTGGTCCATAACAAAGTGGATCAAGAGATGAATCACTTATAATTATTGTTGAATCATGGTTGTGATCCGGTCGTAATTGGTTGCAATCTCTTCCTGAATTCACCGTCCCCCTTAGATTGTAATTTGAGTGTGGCCAGACGACCAAAAGTTACTTGGAGGCTGCCCCCAAGCTACCTGGCCACTTGGCCAGCGCCAACGATCTCTGGATGATGAATCCAGAGAAGGATCACAATTAAGTGTGATCGAATCACAATAAAAATTTGACCATAATTATAAATAGTCGATCTCCTAATTCATCTTTAGTTTTTAGACCAGGGATCTTCAACACAAGCTTGTAAATTGAATAGGAAGATTAGATGCAAATAATTTTAAAATGTTAAATAGATTTGTGTTTTGTTCATTTAATAAATTGTGACGTTTCACATAAAACAAGCAATTATAAGATGACCAAGGAATTAAAGACCATAAAAATAATAATTTGGTAATAATTTCTTGATAAAGCTTGTGCAGTTAGTTATGATTTTACCAAATTGAAATTTATCGAAATAAATTTAAAAATATTATTTAATTTTGCTACGCGGAGCTCTTGTCATTAACTTGTTAATATGATAACATAGCAACTGGGTTAATATGCATAGTTGAGCAGGAAAAAAGGCATCGCCAAACCTGAAATTCAAACGCTGGATCAAATATGAGAGATGATGGCCAGGATAAAGGTTAAAAAAAGATTTCAGTAAAATGTTAGAAACATTACAATAGATGATTACGTTTCATCTCAATTCATATATATATATATATATATATATATATATATATATATATTTTATATATGGCTATGTTTTTTGTTACATACATTTTTTTCAGGATAATAGTTGAGATTCAGCCTTGCCAGATCAAATAACCCTATGCACTACAGCCATCAAACTGAATGTCCCAAAGCAAATAGATTTAGCATGGCTTCTCCACAAGAGGCATTCAACAGCCGAAATCATAGTAAGGAACCAATCCTTGCAGCTCTGGTCCATTCAGTCTACTGTTGTTGTCAAAACTGAAACAGCAAGGGATTAGAAAATCATTAAATTATCTTGATGGGGAAACTGCACGGGTGTCCGCACCAGCCATGCGCACCTGAGAGGGAGGGGCTCACATGGCAGATGCCCAAGTGAGTCCCTCCCTCTCAGGCGCGCACGGCAGGCACGGATGCTTGCCGTGCAGCGTTCGATCTTGATGTGTAGTAAATAACAATAGTTAGATATGGTTGAAAGACTGTAAACAGTTTAAAAAGGACAAATAGGGGTACTGGTAGCATTTATTAGAAGTGCTCAACCAATATACCTGTTTGTCACACTGGAGCAAATTTCCAAACACTCATGATGTGTTCCCTAGGAATGATATATATAAAGTGTGGAGAATACAATGATTCCCTCGTGTTGTTTCCTTGATAGGAAAGACATTTGAAACTTTCTATTCCATCATGTCCATGGTCAGATAATAAGGGTAATTTTGCATGCATTCCTCATTGGTAAACAAAACTTTACATACAGTACCTAGTGGTGAAAAACTTTGTTTCCACTCCCTAGTCAAATATGTTTACCTAATTGCCCATCATACTTTTGGGTCTAACAAGTCTAAAAATCAATATCATTTCTCTTAAATTCAGTACATTAAAATTAGAATCCAGTATATTTTCTATCAAATTGAGTACGATTCTTTTTTAACTTCAATTAGATGAAAATTATACTAGATTTTCTTTAAATAACTCAATTGGATGAAAAATTACTAAATTTTCTTTAAATGGTAAATAATGCTGAATTTTTGAGTAATTATATTAAGCAGGAAAAATGTCGTACTCAATTTAATAGAAAATATACTCAATTCTAGTTTAATGTGCTGAATTTAATAGAAATTATACTCAATTTTAGAGTATTTGTACCGAAAAATATGAGAATTAATTTTAATAGAAAATATACTCAATTCTAGTATAAAGTACTGAATTCTAGTTATAAAGTACTAAATTTAATCAGAATTATACTCGTTTTAAAACTTTTTATACCTAAAACATCTGAGGGTAATTTGGTCATGATATTTACATGAGGGGAGTTGAAGCAAAGGAAACTTTGCATGTAGGGAGTGGAAATAAAATTTTTTAGATAGGGGGACTGCATGCAAAATTAAGAATGGGATTGGAGATTTTTCTCCACTTTACCGAAACCGAGACAATAACAGCAAAAGGTTTTTTATTTTGTTAAATTGTTCTTTCAAAATTATTCTCACCTCTTAAGTTCTATAAATTATAAATTGATCCTGTAATTTATCTTTTTTTTTATATAACGTGGATTGTAAAAAGTGTCTTTTGCTTAAAAAGAATAAAAGAAAATTTTCACTCTTTTGTAGCAAAAAGGGTAGAGAAAAATCAGACTCAAAATGTTGAACACAATTTAAAGCTCGAAAGCGCTGCAACGCTGTAGACCTGGAGTAACAGGCTCCATTTGGAACTATAATCACGCACTAGACTCTTAGGTGCTTCCAACGAGTAACCCAACGGCAACTATATTCGAAGAATTAATACATAAAAAAGAATAGCATATCTCTTCCGAACTCTGGCAAATTGTTGTTATTTATATGAATTACATTAGAAGAAAAAGATGACAAAGTGTTAGGTCAGATTTCATACTAGCATCAAGAAAATTGATGCCACACTGCAGTAACCAGAAGAATAATTCACAATAACAAACAAGCTCATTTTACAAAATGAGATTGACTATATGAATCCTTCTATATCATTGAGTTCGATCTCAAACTATACTCTCCTCTATATTTAAATAAATTTTATCTCATTTTATCATTATTTACTACATCTTCTTTAGTCTCCCTCTACCTCATTTATTATGACTTCATATCACCTAAATAAAATATTTATTGATCGTCTAAATACATATTCATACAATCTTAAACACTTCTCATAGAGTTCTCCTATGTAACCCGACTTTCTCATTAATATTCGCATTCCTTATTTTGTTCATCCTTACATATCTACACATCTATCTTAACATCCTCATTTTTGCGATTCTCATCTTCTACTAGTTGTTCGCTTTATGCCCATAACATTCAGCTTCTTATAACATAGCAGGTATATCTATCATTTCGATGAGTTATCTTATTATCATAAAAAGCATCTAACGTCCTCCTCCATTTTAGCTATCCTTCTTGTATCATCCATTTAAGCCTTATCTCTACCACATCAACTTTTGGAAGAGGTGATGAACCTATATTAGCCACGTAAGCATTTAAACGATGTTTGTGCTCATCGAATTGTTCAGCCGCCTAGAACCTCGATTGACTAGAAACCTTATCCCTTATCTAATCGCCTAGAAAACTAATTGTTTTTGTAACAAAAATTAATTTAAAAAGTACAAAAGTAAGTTTATAACACAACTGACTACATGTCACCTGTCTATTTAACTTTGACTTCAAAACACCTCCTGGTTTCTAGGTCAAATCAAGTCTAGCTAAAGGGCTACCCATGTCCCATATATAAAGACTCTCCCTCACAACCTTCTTTGCTAAAAGGAACCCTTCTAGACTTACCTTTTACTTAGTATCTATCTTTACTTACTAGGACTTCTTACATATCCAGTATCTAATCTCCTGACTTACCAAGAATTCACTGCTCATTATCCAATCCACCTCACTGGTCTCGCTGCTTGGTATTTAGTCCCGCGTGATCTACCAGGGCTTCACTTCCTAGTATCTGATCCACCTGAACTATCAGGCTTCATTATTGGGTATCCAATCCACATAACCTCCTAGAGCCTCACTACTGGATAACCACTTGACCTACTAGAGCTTTGTTGCTTAGTATCTGATCCGCGTAACCTACCAGGGCTTTGCTACCTAGCATCTGATCCACCTGGTCTATTAGAGCTTTTCCTATCTAGTTACCTACGCTTGCAAACTTAACATACAAGTTAGATCACACAATATCTACTTTAACCCTTTGTCATACATAAAACCCTAAGTTTGATCATTTGGCAATCATTGCACCAACACTTCTTACACCATAACTCTCAGTGTGTTTTCCTTTATAACATGAACTATACTTTTCCCTTCCCAAATGCCAAAACTGACTGGATCAGGTTGACATCGCCAAGCATATGTGAAAGCTTCATGCAAAGCATCTTAGCTGGAAACTAGGATTTTAAAAAAGGAAAAGGAATCTCTTGAACAAGTTGTCAATTGACATAAAATCTACGAAAAGAAAAAAAAAAATCTAGTTGAACATGACTAAAGAGTGACTTGTACCAAGGCCTCGTTGGCTAGTAGTTCTTTTTTCAAGGAGGATTATTAAACCTAGCATATAACTTAAGAATTTTAACAAATCAAACACAAACTTTCATTTTCAATAAATAATGTGCATATTTTCAAATTTGAAACAAATATAGATCCAAAGACTTTATGGTCAAATTATTAATTCCCTGTGGCATTGTTCCATTTGAGATATTTTTAAGTTATGTTTAAAATTTGTTGAATCGAAGTATTATAAGATATGTAATATTATCAAATAAAGAAAATATGTTGATATGAAAATGTTTAAACTTTGTTGAATCAGGGTACTCACATAATGTGTAATTTATAAAAAGAAAGAGGGGCATAACATATACAATATGTTGAGTTAAGAAAGTACTTTTGTTACAAATTCTAAAGTATCACACAAATTTGTTAAAAAACAAAAATTCGTTCACATATGCTAGGAGATTTGTGGAACCACAGAGAAGCAACGTTTTTTAGTTGTTACCTCTGAAGAGGAAAGTTGGCAAATGGTCCATCAATTGGAATAGTTCCACAAAGATCATTGTTTGAAACATCCCTGCAATTTACAGAAAAAGATATTTCAGAACTGGATCTCACAGAATCCGGTAACTATGGTTTTAGGTTACGTTCCTTACAGGATTTTGAGATTTGGAAGGGCAACAAGCTCTCTGGGAATAGATCCGGACAGCTTGTTGTTGTTCAGCCGCCTACAAAAGTGATTGACATTTCAATAGAAACAAGTCGTGAACTTAGGAGATGCTGGAACCTAAGTTCTGAAAAAAAAAAAAAACTTTTGCATTGAACAATGGGGAAAAAAAGAGCAAATGAACCCACAAAAATCTAAGTGACTTCAATTGGGCAAAGGACTTGGGGATCTCTCCTTGTAATTGGTTCCCATACAAGTCCATGCTGATGAGGCTCTTCAAGTTGCCCAGCTCTGGCGGGATTTTTCCTTTTAGGTTGTTCCTGTAAAGCTCCCTGCAAATCAAACAATATCATACATAAAACAAAAGATCAATTTCTAGGCGAAAAGGTAAAATAATAAAGGTTTAGAGCATTTACAAATACTGAAGATGCTCGAGGCGGCCAAGCTCAGGGCCCATAGGACCAGAAATGTTGGAATTCCCCAAATCCCTGATGCAGAACAAAATAAAAGAATAAAGATTTATGATGAAAAGGCGAAATGGTGAGTTTGCAAGGTTAACGCGAGGGGAAGAGGGGCTTACAGGCGGATGACGCGGTTCTGTGGATCACAAGTGACATGGAACCAAGTGCAAGGGTTGACGAGGGTGGGATCCCAGCTCTGCAGCACGTTGGTGGGATCTGCGAGCCTCGCCCTCCAGGCGTGCAACGCCTCGCCTGTGACCAACCATTCCCACAAATAAGCAAAGAAGCGGCTTTCTTTTCCTTGGAAAACTTCTTAAAAAGGGAATAAAACGATTTAGCTCACCTTCGGAGTTGGAAGAGGAGGCCGGAGAAGCCGCGAAGAGGAGGACAAGAAGCAGCGGAAGAGGAGACATTGAGGCGAAAAATGGGAAACAAAAGGGAAAGGAGAAAGCTTTGGTGGAGAGGGAGAGAAGGCGTGGAGAAGTTCGCATAGCCTTAGGCTATGTTTACTTGGGAGGGTGGAAAGTAAAATTAAGGAAAAGTTTCCACAGTGGAAAAGTTTCCGTCGTTTACTTCATTAAAATTTTCTGAAGGAAAAGTAACGCAATCCATCCGCAGATAATTTTTGAGCCAAAATCGATCACCTCAAAATCGGACGGAAAACAACGGATGGAAAAAAAAATGACGCATGTACCCCTTTTGCATTCACAAAATTACACCATATACCAAAAAAAATGACGCATGTAGCCTTTTTAACTCATAAAATTACACTATGTACCCAAAAAAATGACGCATGCACCCTTTTTGATTTACAAAATTACATCATAAGTATTCACCTTCCTCTATCAAGGTAAACAAGTGTGCAAAGGAAAAGATTTCTTCACCATTTCTTTTCTCTTCCTCCAAAGATAACTTTCCATAGTTGATTCCTTTCCTTTCCTCATCCACACTCTTGAGTAAACATAGCCTAAGAGTGGGAGAGCAAGGGTCAAAGGAGGAAGTAGTGTGGCATGAGCGAAGTGGGAGCAGAAGGAGAGGAAATGGGGGGCAAGTCAGTCAGCACTCAGCAATAAAAGACAGAAAGGCACGCTATCGCCTTGGTATGGGATTTTGCGCGTGAAGGGTATATATGTAATTTGAGCCCTCTCCAGTTGTCTCCTAGTTCAAGCGAAACCAACGTCCCTTGCGATCTTGTCCTCGCTTCCTCCTACATTTCTTACCGGAAAATTAACTCTTATAAAATGACAAATCTCAAATACATTAAATTATAATTTTGATGTATTATTAAATTTTATTCTATATTGCACTTAAAATTTTTAAAATGTTTAAATTTTATTTTCAAAATAAGTTCTTGTCCGAAAGATATGCTAACGTGTCAATTTTTTATGATTGAATTAACTATTCATATATTTTTATTCTATTAGTATGTGGCATCCATCCAGAGAAGACCTCATCTCTAGTTGTGTGGATTCATATGATCGTACCTATTTATTAGAACCCATTCAAACTAAAATCATGCCAAAAAATACGATCGTACCACTTCCAGCCGAGAGGAATCCATGTCACTCTGGCAGCATGGTTTCAAGGTTTGGTTGTCCCAAAGGACACGGCTGTGACACGGGTCATGCCCGGGCTCGTGCCCTACTTTATTTAAGGGGAATTCCTCCCCTTCTTCAAGGGAGGAAGGTTCTCTCCTTTGAGAGACCCATCTTAGTTCAGATTACACCCTCTCCTCACTTTGAATAAAGATCTAGAGCGATTTTCTCCTTCGACTCCGGAAGTGTGGGGTAGGATCTAAAAAACACTCAACGTCTTGGATAAGCTTATTCTCCCTTCTTCCTTCTTCTCTTTAGATTAGGTTTTGAGCTTATGATTTCATTATCTTTAGATTTTTTTTTCCTTCTGTTATGGAGTAGATCTTTATTATTATAAGATTAAAGGAGTAATTGTGATGTGAGATTGATGTACACTCTTAAATTTGCCAATTTTCTTTCCATATGACATTACATATGTCTTGTATTCATACTATCTAATGTATGTGTGATGTGTGTATGCTTAATTCTCATATTTTGTTGAATCATCATGTGGTTTTGTTCACCCTATAGAGGGGATGTTCTAGAATGTATGATCGAGGGTCTTAGTGACAACCAGACATCTAGAGTATTTCCTTGAAAGGGGAGTAATTCTATATAAGAAAGTGTTAAATGTAAAGCCCGAAAATTCTCAAAACTGTTTTAGAAATATAGTATGATTTTTCTGGAATTTTTAGATATTTTTCCAGAATTTTCCGAGTAGCGGAAGTAACAAAAATAATTAGAACCGCAAAATAGCTTAGGCGGGAATCGAACCCGAGACCTATGGTTTCGAGATAATGTCAGTAACCGGTTGAACCCAGCAGGGTCGTGCTGAAAGGAAAGGGAATCAGGTACATTTATAGTTGGGTTGGCCGAATTAATCACTTTATTTAAATAGGAAGATTAATAGGGTGAAAAGTTATTTGGTTTTATTTTCACCGTGACCTATTCCTCTTCCAAAACTTCACCGCCGCCCACACCTCCTCTTCCTCCTCTCTCGGCGCCCAAGCCCAAGGACCATCGGGTCATCTTCCGGCGACGACTCCAACACGAAAGAGGTTCTTCTCCGCGAGAGGAACGCGAAGACGTGATCGGATCGTCGAGGAGGTCATCTCCACCGGAATTCTAGCGAAAGGAATTGTAAGAAAATTAGCGTACGAGGTAAGAAACCCCTCACCTGCAGTATAATAGCTCCGGTTGGTTTCCTATGCATTAGTTTTAGCTATATGCAGGTTTTTCCGGCACATAGGGTATGTTAAACCCTCCTCGAGGATTTAGGGATCTAGTTGAACACCTCTGGACGGGCCGGACACGTTGTTCTCCTTTAGTTGGAGATTCTAGACGTTGTCGGGTGCCTAGAGGTGATCTCCCTATTAGAGGAGAGAGTTGAAGCACACCAAGTGTTCGGTAAAATGTTAGTGTAGCTAAATACCACCTCAGTTATGTTTAATAGCTCAATTAAATGCATTAGAGGCATTTAAACCAGCACATTAGTTTAGTTCAGTTTTATGGGACTACGGTCCAATGGGTGGGCTCCCACAGTCGCCTCTAGGTTCAGATAACCTAGCTCTAGGTTCAGATAACCTAGAAACAGCATGTTATATCAGTTAGCTATGGATATGAGTATTTTATTTTCAGTGGCACTGTACTGGATTAGATATCCATTGGGTTGGACTCCCACAGTCGTCCCTAGGTTCAGATAGCCTAGACAACCCTGCTAAATTCGGGACTTGCAACCCTGGGTCTAGTAGGGATGCGCGCACAGCAAGTACAGTTGCCGGGCCCAATAGCATGTTTAGTATTTTCACTTATTACGTATTAAATTTCAAAACTCAAAATCAGTTATGCTAGTTGAGTTTGTTTCCAGTTACAGATTCAGTTTCAGTTAGTTTAGCCTATATTCAGTTCAGTGTTCTTTTGGTTGCTTTGCCATGATTCAGTGCTTATGCCATGCTTATATGTTATGCCTTATGATTTCAGTATACCATGTCTTAGTAAGTTCAGTGCATATTTTCAAATAGCATGATTTAAAAGCATACTGCATCGAATGCATGATTTTGTGAGGTAGATGGTTTCTTACTAAGCTTTAAGCTTACAGATTCTATTTTTCCTTATGCTGCAGATAAAGGTAAAGGAAAGATGGACTAGCGGAGGCTGGAGGTCAGTGCATTGATAAGGATGTGTGTGGATGGAACCTGGAAGAAGATCTTAGGGAACCTTAGCAAGCTTTATTTCAAACATTAGAATTTTTCGATGTTTCTTTTTATCATCTTGCACTTTAGTATGTTATTCATTATGAATTAGTTAACCATGCACTTTATTATGCTTAGAACACCTCTTTTATGTTGTTAGAATGTTAGTTGTTGTCATTAGAGTGTTTCTTAGTCATTTTAGTACTTGTAATGTGGTTGAGGCGAAACAAAGGTCTGAAATCGACATTTGGCACGAAATCGGAATCGAATCGATCACTGATCGATTGAGGTTTCAATCGATCGGTGATCGATTGGGCAATCTGCTCATGAGGCCTTTGGATCGATCGACGATCAATCCGGCCATTTCATTGCGACCTGGAGCCTCATCGAGGATCGATTGATCAACTGGATCGATCGGCCGATCGATCAATAACGTTCCGCGCGAAGCATCTTGGATCGATCATCGGATCGATCCAACTTATGTCCCGCATACAATGTGCGCTGGATCGATCACTGGATCGATCCGACTATTCCAATCGATCCGTGGATCGATTGGGAGGTCTGGTATCAGCATGGAAGTGTCTAAGTCCAGTTCCTTGGCCATGGGGAAGGTAAGACATGTTATGAGTAGTTAGTTACCTTCCTTAGCATGTATAGAACCAAGAAATGTCAGTGTTTTAGTAAAATTTTAATTAGTACAGCTTCCGCATCTAGACTTACTAAATGGTCAGGGAATAGTTTAGCACAGCATAATGTGACGATCAGCCTTACAGCCTAGTGGTAGAAGGCGGGTCATTACAGAGTGGTATCAGAGCGAGGTTCCATACTTCCTACACACACATCAGCATTGTACCTGCAGCTTCCAAGTAAGAACACCTCTACTTTATTTATGCTTCTTGTTTATTATTACAGCTCATGTTTATATACCTACTGCTTGTTAGCATGTGATAGTTTAAACATGATATCAGTAGTTAGATAACCGTGATAGTGTTAGTTATACCTATGTTCTCTATGTCTTTAGAAATGGCACGAGGACGCCCACTAGAAGGGAACTAGCTCAGAGCCCCAAAGAAGAGGCGTTCGGTGCCTCCTCCGGACCTTCAAAGACCTGGTGGCTCGATTCTGACGGTGAGCGACAGAAATAGCCACCTTAAAGGCTAATCGCCAGAGTACCCCCACAGTCACCGAACCTGACGACTCCCGAAGTCTTAGAGGTTCCACCCACTCAGCCTACAGCCCCAGCAACAGCACCAGCAGACCCAGCAGATGAGCCAAGAAAGGAAGCCTATCTGATCCAGTGGCAGCGAGTCAAGCCAGAGAACTTCTCAGGCGCTAGTGAACCATGGGATGCACAAGCCTGGTTCAAAACACTGGAGAGCACGATGGAGCTTCTGGACTGGCCAGAACACGAGAAGGTGAAGTGTGCCTCCTTCTGCCTGACAGGAGACGCACGCATGTGGTGGGAGAATCAGAACGAAGCGCCCAGTGAACCAGATGACATGGGCTGACTTCGAGAAGGAGTTCTTCGAGGAATTCTTTCATATGCGGGTTACAAACCGCCACTATGACGAGTTCACTGAGTTTCGTCAGGGCAACCTATCAGTTGAGGAAGCCGTGAAGAAATTCAACAGGTTGGCTCGTCTGTGCCCAGAGCTAGTCAGCACAGAAAAGGAACGGATCAGGTTGATGCTCAAGATGCTGAGGCCAGAGATAGCAGTGAACGTGGCTGGTGGCATACATAGGCCACAAACCACAGAGGAGTTAGTGAGCAGTGCCTTGACCACAGAGCATTACCAGAACAGCATGAAGCAGCAGAAGCAAGTCTCCTCAGAGTCCAAAGGCCAAGGAAACTCTCACACTCAAAAACAGCAAGGCCACAGCTCTAACTGGAAAGGGAACTCCAACAGCAAGCGTAAATCAGGGAGTGACTCAAAAGGAGGACCATCTAGCAAGCGTCCCAGTTATCCAAAGTGTGCCACTTGTGGGAAATTCCACCCCGGAGTTTGTCGCAAGGGCACACGAGGATGCTTTGAATGTGGACAAGAAGGGCACATGGCCAAGCAGTGCCCGAACAAGACCGGTCTTCCTCAGCCACAGCAGATCCAGTATGCAGGCCAGCCAGCTCAGTTACATCAGATGCAGGCCGCTCTAGAAGGTCCACTTATCAGCCAGGGCCGATTAGAAGCCCCTCCAGCTATGGCGAACGCGAGGATCTACTCACTCACCAGGGAGGACGTAGCAAATGCCTCGACAGTCGTCACAGGTCAGATTAGCATTTTTCAGCATAGTGCTACTGTTCTATTTGATACTGGGGCAACCCATTCATATATAGCCAGGGTGTTCTCCGAGAAATTAGAAATACCCCCAGAGGTACTCAGTGGTCAGTTTCTGACGGCACTACCTTCAGGAGAGGTCATGGCATCCACGCACTGGCTCAGAGCAGTGCCAGTCATTATAGCAGACAGGGAACTCTTCTGTGATCTGATCCTGCTGGAAATGACTGACTACGACGTCATCCTTGGGATGGACTTTCTGATCAAATACGGTGCTTCCATAGAGTGTCGTAAACAGAAAGTCGTATTCCAACCCGAAGCAGAAGCACAGTTCGAGTACATCGGAGAACCAAAGAGAAAAGCCAGAAAATTTCTCTCAGCTATGAAGGCACAGAAGTTGATGGATTCGGGATGTGCGGGGTACCTAGCACATGTAGTCAATACCAGCCATGACGAGGACCAACAGCTAGCAGAGGTCTGAGTTGTATGTGACTATCCAGCAGTCTTCCCTGAAGAGTTACCAGGCCTAGCACCAGTCAGGGAGATTGAATTTGAGATAGAGCTCTTTCCCGGCACCAATCCTATATCCAAAGCACCCTACCGCATGGCTCCAGCAGAACTGAAGGAACTTCATGAGCAGCTATAGGAGCTACTTGACAAGGGCTTCATACGCCCTAGTCACTCACCATTGGGAGCGCCTGTGCTATTCGTGAAGAAGAAGGATGGAAGCATGCGACTATGTATAGACTACAGAGCACTGAATCAGGTCACGATCAAGAACAGGTATCCTCTTCCCAGAATAGATGACCTGTTCGACCAATTAAAGGGAGCAGCAGTGTTCTCAAAGGTTGACCTCAGATCAGGATACCACCAAGTCAGAGTCAAGGAGGGTGATATATCGAAGATAGCATTCAGGACCAGATACGGACATTACGAGTTCGTAGTCATGCCTTTTGGCGACAAATACTCCAGCTACATTCATGGATCTCATGAACAGGGTATTCAGGGAGTATTTAGATAAGTTTGTTATTGTGTTTATCGATGGCATTCTTATCTACTCAGGAACTCAGGAAGAACACTCAGAGCACCTGAAACTAGTATTGCAGACCCTTCAGCAGAACCAGCTATACGCCAAGTTCACGAAATGTGAGTTTTGGCTAAATCAGGTGTCCTTCCTGGGTCACGTAATCTCAAAGGATGGTATTATGGTGGATCCCAGCAAGATAGAAGCAGTAAGTAACTGGAGGAGACCTAGGAACGCCAGCGAGATCAGGAGCTTTCTGGGATTAGCAGGATATTACAGAAAGTTTGTAGAGGACTTCTCCAGGATAGCCTCCCCACTGACAGCTCTCACCAGGAAGAACAAGAAATTTCAGTGGACAGAGGACTGCGAGAACAGCTTCAGCGAACTGACTGACACTGCCAGAAAATACAGACAGCTTCGATATATATAGTGACGCCTCTAAATTGGGATTAGGAGCAGTGCTGATGCAAGATGGCAAGGTAATCGCCTATGCCTCCAGACAACTCAAGGATTATGAGAAGAACTACCCTACTCATGATCTTGAGCTTGCAGCAGTAGTGTTCGCTCTCAAAATTTGGAGACATTATTTGTATGGAGCTCAGTGCAGAGTGTATACAGATCATCAGAGTCTGAAGTACTTCTTCACTCAGAAGGATCTGAATATGCGACAGCGCAGGTGGCTAGAGCTAGTCAAAGATTATGACATAGACATCCTCTACCACCCAGGGAAAGCCAATAGGGTAGCAGATGCACTTAGCAGAAAATCCAGCGCTACCTTATTATCTCTAGCAGCCATGTCACCACCCCTACAGAAGGAGATCGCGGATTTTGGTCTCGAACTCATCGTCGGACAGCTCTCTACTATGACCTTAGAGTCTACCTTGCTTGGTGATATTCAGTCAGCTCAGGACCAGGACCCTGAAATTCAGAAAATCAAGCAAGGGCTAACAGAATCAGAAAGTAGAGAATTCAGAGTGTCCGATAGCGGGGTGTTGTATTTTGGTGACAGACTTTGTGTTCCAGATCAGGAGGAACTACGAAAACAGATTCTAGACGAGGCTCACAGGACTCCCTATGCGATGCATCCTGGTTCCACCAAAATGTATCAAGACCTGAAGAAACGTTTTTGGTGGCCCGGGATGAAGCGAGACATCGCCAGATATGTTAGCATCTGCCTCACCTGTCAGAGGGTCAAGGCAGAACATCAGCGACCAGGAGGAGTTCTGCAGCCTATACAGATTCCAGAATGGAAGTGGGAGGATATCTCGATGGACTTCATAGTGGGGCTACCCAGAACCACAAATGGTTTTGATGCCATCTGGGTAATAGTCGACAGGTTGACTAAATCAGCCCACTTTTTAGCTATCAAGATATCCTACTCCATGGAGAAGCTAGCTCAGTTGTATCTTCAGGAGATCGTCAGACTACATGGAGTCCCACGAACCATCATTTCAGACAGAGACGGCAGATTCACATCACACTTCTGGGAGTGTGTACAGTCAGCATTGGGCACCAAATTGAAATTCAGCACAGCCTTCCATCCTCAGACAGATGGTCAGACGGAGCGAGTAAATCAGGTACTCGAAGATATGCTCCGAGCGTGTGCCCTAGACTTCAAGGGAAGTTGGTGCAAATATCTGAGCTTAGCAGAATTTGCATACAACAACAGTTATCAGGCCACTATCGGCATGGCACCTTATGAGGCACTCTATGGGCGGAGGTGCAGATCACCAATCTGTTGGTATGAGAGTGGTGAACAGAAGGAGCTAGAGCTTCAGACAGATCTAGTGGCAGATACCACAGCAGCCATACAGCAGATTCGCCAGAGGATAGAGACAGCACAGAGCCGCCAGAAAAGCTATGCTGATACACGACGCAGACCCCTAGAGTTTTCAGTTGGGGATACAATTTTCCTCAGAGTAGCTCCCATGAAGGGAGTCATGCGTTTTGGGAAGAAGGGCAAGCTAGCTCCCAGATATGTGGGACCATACCCTATCACGAAGAGAGTGGGCAAGGTAGCATATGAGCTAGAGCTACCTCAGGAGATGTCAGCTGTCCACAACGTATTTCATGTCTCCATGCTGAAGAAGCATATCCCAGACGCCACCCAAGTGATTGAGCCCCAGTTGGTACAGGTCCGTGATGATCTCAGCTATGACAGTCGGCCTATTCAGATAATAGACCGAGCAGTAAAGAAATTACGGAACAAGGAAGTACCATTAGTCAAAGTCAGCTGGCAAAATCACACAACAGCAGAGGCGACTTGGGAGACAGAGGCCAGCATGAGACAGAAGTACCCAGAATTGTTTTAAGTTCGGGGACGAACTTTTTATAAGGTATGGGGGATTGTAAAGCCCGAAAATTCTCAAAACTGTTTTAGAAATATAGTATGATTTTTCTGGAATTTTTAGATATTTTTCCGGAATTTTTCGAGTAGCGGAAGTAACAAAAATAATTAGAACCGCAAAATAGCTTAGGCGGGAATCGAACCCGAGACCTATGGTTTCGGGATAATGTCAATAACCGGTTGAACCCAGCAGGGCCGTGCTGAAAGGAAAGGGAATCAGGTACATTTATAGTTGGGTTGGCCGAATTAATCACTTGATTTAAATAGGAAGATTAATAGGGTGAAGAGTTATTTGGTTTTATTTTCACCGTGACCTATTCCTCTTCCAAAACTTCACCGCCGCCCACACCTCCTCTTCCTCCTCTCTCGGCGCCCAAGCCCAAGGACCATCGGGTCATCTTCCGGCGACGACTCCAACACGAAAGAGGTTCTTCTCCGCGAGAGGAACGCGAAGACGTGATCGGATCGTCGAGGAGGTCATCTCCACCGGAATTCTAGCGAAAGGAATTGTAAGAAAATTAGCGTACGAGGTAAGAAACCCCTCACCTGCAGTATAATAGCTCCGGTTGGTTTCCTATGCATTAGTTTTAGCTATATGCAGGTTTTTCCGGCACATAGGGTATGTTAAACCCTCCTCGAGGATTTAGGGATCTAGTTGAACACCTCTGGACGGGCCGGACACGTTGTTCTCCTTTAGTTGGAGATTCTAGACGTTGTCGGGTGCCTAGAGGTGATCTCCCTATTAGAGGAGAGAGTTGAAGCACACCAAGTGTTCGGTAAAATGTTAGTGTAGCTAAATACCACCTCAGTTATGTTTAATAGCTCAATTAAATGCATTAGAGGCATTTAAACCAGCACATTAGTTTAGTTCAGTTTTATGGGACTACGGTCCAATGGGTGGGCTCCCACAGTCGCCTCTAGGTTCAGATAACCTAGCTCTAGGTTCAGATAACCTAGAAACAGCATGTTATATCAGTTAGCTATGGATATCAGTATTTTATTTTCAGTGGCACTGTACTGGATTAGATATCCATTGGGTTGGACTCCCACAGTCGTCCCTAGGTTCAGATAGCCTAGACAACCCTGCTAAATTCGGGACTTGCAACCCCGGGTCTAGTAGGGATGCGCGCACAGCAAGTACAGGCCCAACAGCATGTTTAGTATTTTCACTTATTACGTATTAAATTTCAAAACTCAAAATCAGTTATGCTAGTTGAGTTTGTTTCCAGTTACAGATTCAGTTTCAGTTAGTTTAGCCTATATTCAGTTCAGTGTTCTTTTGGTTGCTTTGCCATGATTCAGTGCTTATGCCATGCTTATATGTTATGCCTTATGATTTCAGTATACCATGTCTTAGTAAGTTCAGTGCATATTTTCAAATAGCATGATTTAAAAGCATACTGCATCGAATGCATGATTTTGTGAGGTAGATGGTTTCTTACTAAGCTTTAAGCTTACAGATTCTATTTTTCCTTATACTGCAGATAAAGGTAAAGGAAAGATGGACTAGCGGAGGCTGGAGGTCAATGCATTGATAAGGATGTGTGTGGATGGAACCTGGAAGAAGATCTTAGGGAACCTTAGCAAGCTTTATTTCAAACATTAGAACTTTTCAGTGTTTCTTTTTATCATCTTGCACTTTAGTATGTTATTCATTACGAATTAGTTAACCATGCACTTTATTATGCTTAGAACACCTCTTTTATGTTGTTAGAATGTTAGTTGTTGTCATTAGAGTGTTTCTTAGTCATTTTAGTACTTGTAATGTGGTTGAGGCACGAAACAGTGCTGAAATCAGACATTTGGCACGAAATCAGTAACTCGAATCGATCAGCTGATCGATTCGAGGGTTTCCAATCGATCAGCTGATCGATTGGGCAATCTACTCCGCGAACAGTAGGCCTTTGGATCGATCAGACGATCGATCCAGCCATTTCAGTCGCGAACAGAGAGCCCTGGGATCGATCACTGGATCGATTGATCAACCTGGATCGATCAGCCGATCGATCCAAATTATCGTCCCGGCCACAGTAGCATGCTGGATCGATCACTGGATCGATCCAACTTATGTCCCGCATACAGTTGCCAGCTGGATCGATCACTGGATCGATCAGACTATTCCAATCGATCCGTGGATCGATTGGGAGGTCTGGTATTAGCATGGAAGTGTCTAAGTCCAGTTCCTTGGCCATGGGGAAGGTAAGACATGTTATGAGTAGTTAGTTACCTTCCTTAGCATGTATAGAACCAAGAAATGTCAGTGTTTTAGTAAAATTTTAATTAGTACAGCTTCCGCATCTAGACTTACTAAATGGTCAGGGAATAGTTTAGCACAGCATAATGTGACGATCAGCCTTACAACCTAGTGGTAGAAGGCGGGTCGTTACATTAAATTAGGCTTATTGAGTTATTTTTATGTTCATGTTATCAAATGTTTTGTATATTCTTGTGGATATATGACCGGGGGACCATAGTGACAAGGATATCCCTTGAACTGGACTTTATAGAAATTACTTCCATTAGGTAGCATTGGATGTTAATAGAGATGATACTCCGACATGACCACTGCGGGGAAGTGTTAGTGACGAATCAAACTTCCTACATGGGGGCGAATAGCAATCATCAAAAATTTGATTTAAAACAGAGACAACGGAAAAATAAAGAGCAATGCTAACACGACCAAGTTTTTACTTGGTTCGGAGCCTTCGGCAACTCTGACTCCAAGACCCGCACTCATTGAGTGCTTTCATTTGGCAATTCACTAATAATTCAAAATTGGTTACAAGTTGCAAGTACAAGAACTATATAAACGAATTACCAACAATAAAAAACTAATTAAAGCTAAAGTCTGGTTGTTGGTGGGGCGTAGCAACGTTACGGGAGCTTTTTCGGAGCACCGAGCAACAGAAAAGATCATTCCAGTTGTTGTGTTTAAGCTTCGGGTCAAAGGCCTTTATATAGGTCCACTCTGGGCGCCAGAACCCCTCCAGGTGCCTGGATCACGTGGCTCAGCCAACCGACGCGCTCAATGTTAGCTTGTGAATAAAATTTCGGGTCCGAGAGCCTGGTCTGACTCCGGCGCCTGAACCACCTGGGCGCTTGTGGCTCACCCAAGTAAATTGGGTTCAGGCTCCTAGACAAGCTCCAGGCGACTGGACCTATTTTCTTCAGCAGCTTTCTCCCTATAGAAAAGGTTAGTACTGGGCAACGTAAAAATAGATTTTTTTTTCCTGCAAAAAAGAGTTAGCATATAATAGAATATGAATACTAATTAGATCCTGTTTCCCCGAGACAAGGATCTAATCAAGGTCTCAGCTTAGGTTTCCCAAATGAACCTAAGCTAGATTGACGCCTACAGTTCCCTCAATGGGGAGCACATCCTCACTTGATCTCTCTTCCAATTGCTTACCCTTACTTACCACTCGCAGTCACTTGACTTGCCTTTGACCCACCAGGACTTTCTGCCAGTTGTCAGGTCCGCAGACTCAACTGGACTTCGACCGATTATTAGGTCGCGAAGACTCAATCGAACCTTCCGTCAAATATCGGGTTCCACAGACCTATCTGGACTTCACACGAGCTATCGGACTCCAGGGACCTAGCTGGATTTCTCACTAGCTATCGGGCCCCGTGGATCTAGCTGGATTTCAGCCTTGTGTCAAGTCTTTCAGACCAGTCAACTCCTGCACTCTTGGTAGAAATGTTCGACAAACAACCCATCTAATTTAACCTATTTGTCATACATCAAAACCAGACTGTTAGTGCAACCTGCGTACTAACAACATGTGCATAGGGATAGAGGATAGATAATTGATGATCCTTAGTTTATTGTTTAACATCACAATGAAATTAAACTTGTAGAACGTTTTCCTCAACTAAAGTCTTCAATCAATCCTCAACTCTCTCAAACTCTCTTTCTCTTTCTTCCTCTTTCTCCTAATCTTATCTTTCTTTCCTTTGGTGCATAAATTAATTAAGTTTTTCAAAATAAATTAAAATTTTGAAATTAATTAACTTTTTGAAATTATATTAAGTTTTGAAAATAATTTTATTTTTGAAGTTAATTAAGTTTTTAAAAATTAAATTAAGATTTGAAGATAATTTTATTTTTAAAATTAATTAAGTTTTTGAAAATTAAATTAAGTTTTGAAGATAATTTTATTTTTGAAATTAATTAAACTTTTGAAAATAAATTAAGTTTTGAAAATAAATATGTTTACGAAATAATTAAGTTTTTGAAAATAAATTAAGTTTTTGAAAATAATTATATTTCAGTGTTTAATTAAGTTTTTGAAGATGATTTTATTATTTATAAAATAATTTTAATTTGGTTTGATTAAGTTTTATTAGGTTTGGTTAAGATTTTATTAAGTTTGATTTGGTTAATTCTTAATTTTAACATAAATTCATCTAATCCTTTTCTAGATTTTTAAACAGGAAATCTTATGGATTTTGTAAGATGATTTATTTTATCTTTAATATAAATCAAAATCTAATGATTAATTTACATTTGAGTTACACTTACGTTTAATAGTTAGTTGGTTAAATATCCATTTCGATAATTAGCTTCTAGGGTGGTGAGGCATGATGCTTTCTTAGGTATTAGAGCAACAACCACTTCTAAACAAAGCTTTTTAAGAAAATTAAACATTTAACTTTGTTTATGAGAATCCTTGGTCTAACTAATCAAGTGATGATAAAGTCTAAGTCCTTATCTATCTTAATCTAAGCATAAATAATGAAAAGCAGTAAATCAAGCATCACTTAATTCTATAAAAATAGTCTTTTTATTGGCTCTCCCTAGATCATAACCTAGATAAGGTCTTTTTATATGCTTGAGTCTTCATGTTTGTGGCATGGTTGACTAGGATATGTTAACTACGATGTATGGTAGACTTAGGAGGATATGTTACCTCCTAAGTTTTTAACTAACCCAGTAGGAAGAGATCTCTATTGGATTCCAAAATCATATCTAGAGTAAAACTTCTGTTAATCAAGGCTTTCAGAAGAAATTAAATATTGAAATTCCTTAAAAGGCTTTGTCCAGAAGTGGTTGATGATCCAATAACCAAGAAGGTCTAGTGCCTCGCCACAGCTTGGAAGCTTATTATCAAATTAAATATTTAATTGACAATCTGATAAAGCATAAAATATCAGTTAATGGTTTTAAAATTCTTGTCAATTATCTGAATTTTTTTAAAAACTTAAAAATAGTGTTAAAAGTTTGTTTTAACTTAGACAATTTCTTTACTTCATTAACTTGGAAATTAACCCCCTATTTTTTTGATGTGATCAAAGGGGGAGAGTTAGTACAAGTTCAGGGGGAGTTAAAAAAAAAATTGTTCAGGGGGAGTTAAAAAAAAAAAAATCTGAATTTTGATAGATAAATTCATTCTATACTTAGTATTGCAACTTAGTTTTAATTGCAAACTTTATGCTTGAAATGTTAGTTTTGTAATTTCATTAAATTACTTATTTTTCCCCCTAACTTGAATTTGGGTTGATGCATATCAAAAAGGGGGAGATTGTTGGACCCCGTGATTATTTTGATGTGATCAACCAAGTTAGGTTAGGTCCTGTTTGATTTTTGATCCCTATGTCTAAGTGTGAAGGAGCTTAGGAGTGCAGGAAGTCAAGTGGAAGACGCAGCTAGCGAGAAGGACGACACGGGAAGGGAGCCGATGAGCTCGGTGCGCCCGAAAGATGAAAGAGCTGCGGAACAGTATTCTGGTGGATGAGAAGAACGTGTGCGACGTTCGAGGGGCAAGAAGTCGGGACGGAAGCATGCTCGAGAAGGCCAGAAATTGGGTTCGGGTGAGCTCTATTTTGGTTGGCCGAAATCACCCAAGTGATCGGTTGTTGAGGGCGCCCTCAACATTAAAGGCACCCTCAATGCCATTGAAGACGCCTTTGACCCAGTCTACTTGACCGTTTCAGATTTGGATAAAATTTTATCCGATGCCTCGGCTGGAGGCGCCCTCAACCCCTTTGGAGGCGCCCTCAAGACTCGGGATAGAGTTTCCAGGAGTTATATAAAGGTCTCTAAAGCTAGGAATTAATGAATCAACTCTGTAATCAATTCCTAGCAACTTGTGAGCTTTCTTAGTGTACAAAAAAGGCTTCTCTGCCTATAGTGAAGGAGATTCATAGTGCACTTTTTCAATTGTCTTGGATTAACAACCATCTAGGTTATAACCAAGTAAAACCCTGAGTCTTCTCTTCTCTGCTTTACTTTTATTTCTGTTTTATTTTATTATTGTTGTTATTCTTGAGTTGAAAAACGAGGAGGGTTTTATTTTATTTACAGGCAATTCACCCCTCCCCTCTTGCCGGTCCCGCTGCACCAACATTTTCTGTGATAGGATAGAAGAACAAGGTTTGTAGATTGGTGAAGTAATTATATGACTTGAAACAAGCACTAAAGCAGTGGCATGAGAATCTGAGTTTGTAGCTCTTGACAAATGTGGTGAAGAGGTTGAAAGACTACGACAATTCTTAGAAGATATTCCACGATGGCTGAAACCTGTGCCGGTAATTTGTATACATTGTGATAGTCAATCAACAATTAGTCGAACATAGAGTCATCTGTATAATGGTAAGTCTAGACATATACGTCGTAGATATAATACCATTAGACAACTACTCTCTACGGGAGTTATCACTGTTGACTATGTGAAGTCAAAGGATAAACTAGTGGATCCGCTAATCAAAGGGTTAAATCGAGAGTTAGTTGCAAGCTCATTACAAGGAATGAGCTTGATGTTGTTGTCAGCGATCAGTGCAGAGGACACCCAACTTATGCTGACTGGAGATCCCAAGAACTAGGTTCAAAGGAACAACTAATCTACACTAACTAGACACACTGTGGGGGATAGTCCAATGAAACAATGACTAGACCAGGGTAAGCCGATGGATTTTAATGATCAAGAAGAATATATGACAACTCTTGAGGGATCACCCATATGAGAAAGAAGTGGGGCCGCATCGAAGAGAATTGGAGGCATAATTTTAGAGCTTCTCACAGAACCAGACGTGTTCATGGCCAAGAACAAACACACTCATGAAAATTGAGTTATATCAGGGAGAGTCTTGGGTGAGATTTGTCATTGCTTACACAGACGATAATATAGTTCAAGAACATCGTGTCTACTATCAGCCAATAAGCAATCAGATCTTTACAAGGGAAGGTTCAAAGGGTAAAACCTATCTATCCTATACTTGACTCAACTGTTGAATGCTATCACATACTCTATCTCCATTCATGTGGGGGATTATTGAATATATGTGAATGGAGAAGAGATGGAAGAGGATAGAAGCTCCATTGTGAATGAAACTTTAGTCCTACATTGGGAGTTTCATGACATGTTGGTTGATTTATATTGATTCACATGCATTGAGGATGTGAACAAATGCATGGGAAGAGGCCCTCTCTCACGTGTGGGTGCGTAGGGGGGTGCAAATCCAGGGCTCGAATTGCACTAAACCATGTTGACTCGTGTGCGGGCATTACCTACGCGCGCCAAATGCTAGACTGGTTGGAGCAAAATTTTCCCAAGTGGAACAACTAATATTTTGCGACGTAAACCTTGCATTAAATTCGAGATTAATGCAGAATCAAAACGGTCGAGTGATAATGAGTTAAATGGTGGGCGTTTCTTTGATCGATGAGTAATGGTCATTAATTGACTATTAACGTTGTCGTTGATTTGAGCTCCTATATAAGGAGGAGGCAATCACAGATAGAGGACACACATCAATGCAAGCAGAAGCTTTCCACCTTCATTCCCTCCTCTTCTGTCGTGGAACTCTTGCTCGGAAGAGTGCCCATGATAACAATCGGGTGTCACTCAGTTCGCCGTGACTACCAGTATTTGGTGGGAATCACGGTCAACCGTTGTATTTTGGGAAACAGATGACCCTAGTGAATCTCGAAGCACAGTCGGAGGTGGGCGAATATGTTTTAAGGAAACTGTGACTCTCGTAGGCCTCGGTCATTTTTCCTGCTCGGGAGGTTGTTTGCCCGCTCGGGCTCCTTCGCTCCTTCAGTCGCTCGACCTATCTACTTCACCTGATCGGCCTCTCTGACTGCTCGACCTGTTTTCTTGCCCTACCGACCTCTCGCTCGGCCTGTTTTCTTGCCCTACCGACCTCTCGCTCGGCCTGTCTTCTTACCCGATCGGTCTCTCGCCCAGTCTGCTCTCTGTCTGGCTGAACTTGCTTGGCTTTATTGCCCAGTGCGCCAATCTACTGCTTGCTCGCCCGTCCATTAAGTCCGCTCGGACTTTGTTGCTCGGACTCAAAGCTTGGTCTACACTCAGCAATTAGTAAAATCCAGCCCCTGCTGGCAGCTTGAGATTATCCACTCAGATCATCTCGATTGTAAATTAAATTTAATTCAGTATAGTTTAAATTTAGTTAATAGCCCATAAATATCCGGCAACAAATTATTTATTCCAACAGCTCACATACGCCGTACTCTTGCTAACATATAGTACACCGACCATCTGCATTTGCCAACTAACAAGGTTTTAAACCTTGAGCAATGTACTCAAGAATATGATTTCTAAACACTGAGAATTGATTTCAAATCGGACCTAATCATAGCCATGGATTGCTTGTATGATAATAACACTAGTTTAGTTCCAATGTGAGTTCGGGCTAATAAAAATACTTTATTTTGAATTCTTTAGATTGGATTTGAGCTGCAATGCGTGTGAATTGTGCCTTTGTGCCCAAATCGGGTGGAAGAAGATTGGGCAAAACCTAAGGAAATGTTGAAATGAAGGATGAGAATGATCGGGTCTTTATAGCACCTTAATCCTGTCAGTGTTATCTTGGCAAGGAACACAACCTAAGGGCCTTCGGACCTCCCGCTGTGGATGTGGCGGTACGGCCCAGAGCTTCTTCCCTATTTTGGCAAGGAGCAGCTTCATTACCATTTTTTTAAAAAAAATTTTAATTAAAATAAGTGTTTTAATTTAAATATAATTTTAGAGATGTTTTTTTAATTAAGAAAAAGATATATATGATGTGGATGTTTAAAAATGTGGGATCTATGATAGAATTGTTGAGAGATTTTTTTGATAGTAGAAAGATATGTGAAATTTTTTATTTTTGATGTGGTACGGATGTGACAGCGAAGGAGCTTTTAGAGAGGTCGAATGACTATGGATGCTCTTATAAATTGTCATTTTAAAAGATTCTTTGTGATTTCAATGATGCATGTATATGCTATTTGGTAGTCATAATTGTATCCCTTTTTCAATATAAAACTTCTGACTTCTCTAACAATGTCCAAACATAATATTCTCATGCTGCGATTTTAATTAGTCTGCTGTGAATGGGATATCATATTTTGATAAGAAATTTCTTTTCTATTTCCATAACCAGATCACTCTAATACCATAGTTAATCACGTAGAGATTAGCATTAGCAATTTAAATCTCATATATTTGTATAAGTATTGGAAGTACTTGACACTTTTGCTTTTTTGCCTGATATGAATTGATGCTAGATATGGATTATACCAAGTCCGAATGCACTTTTTCCCTGGTTATACATGGATGTGAAAAGAAGACCGAACATGTAAATTAATCATTACAATATATATATTTTTTTGTTATCTTAAAATTGATTACATTTTCAACTTATATGCATATTGTCAGATTTGGCTACCCTTTGCGATCAGCACTGTTGTCCATCAAACTTCCCTAAAATGATCCCTGTAATGTTGTTCAAATGATAAATAATGGTGTTACTTCCATGAGGAAATCGACCTCCTATTTCTCACAGCTTTTCCAACCTGTTTTACTTTTATCACCTTTTCTTCAAATTCTCAACGGTGACACTGCATCCTAATTTTACTCAGTTGACCACTATTTTGCTTGTGAATTCCAACACGATCCAATTAAGGTTGTTAATTTTCTACGATGCTAAAAGTATTTTCCTTTTCGATTTTCTTATTACCGATATGTGATGTGGTGGAGTTTAGTTGCCGAGGTGCATGCTTTTTGCAATGTGGATATTGAAGTGGGGATGATCTGTGCTTCGTGACCCGACCTGAACACTGTCTCGATTACGGACAGAGTTATTCGCAAACTCTTCCAATGCTTAAGTAATGATGTTGCCTATGGAAGCAAAAGCAGAATAGAAGATGTGACAAGGAGAGATTCTGGACCTGTCTATGACGAATATACCTGCGTACTCATAGGGGTGGGAGAAATGTGGAACCTACAAAGATTATGACTGTGACCTTGAGGAAAATAGTTGTCACTGTTTTATCCATTTTCTATTGTTGATCCTGCCTCAAGTGTTCAATTGTTAGAGATGGCGATCAAGGAGAGTTTTAAGGATCGAGTGTGAGTAAGAAGTGAATGGAGCTTGCCTTTAGCATGACTGGGAACTTCTTACATATCTTTATAAACGTTGATCTTGACGACCAGATAGGTAAGCCCAGTTCTTGTGATTCAGGGTCTCGCTTGAGTAAGTGAGGATGAATTTTGTGATGTGTCATTTTTTATGACCTATTAGTGGATAATTGATTTTATGATTTGGTTATTAAGAAGTTGTTGTTGATAGTAACATGAGGAGTGACACATGAACGATATTTATAGATTCGAGGATTTGGAGTTGATAATCAAATTTTTATCGGTGCCAGTAATTTTACAGATGAGCATGTCCTGTGTGCGATGTTGATAAATTTGGTCAGTGATAGTTGATTAACAGATGATAAAGTGGTATAGCATGCTAGCTGGATCTCAATACATCTATATTGACTAATTCTACTAGTTATGATTGGGGTTTACTAATGCTCCAACTATATTTATGAATTTGATGAACTGAGTATTTCTAGGGTATTTAGATCGGTTGTGATTATCTTCATTGACGATATTTTGATATACTTCGGTTTGAGGAGGAACACAAGCATCTTTACTAGAGATGTTTCAACAAGAATATTTCTATGCGTAGTTCAGTAAATGTACATTTTGGCTATCCTCCGTGAGATTTCTCAGACAAGTGGATTTTTGCAAAAATAGTTTCGTGTGATCCTCAAACAAGTAGATGCTATTATTAGATGGAAAGTTAGAGCACTTACATGCGTCAATGGTTGCTTAGTCACTTTTGGTCGCACTCATCGAGGGAGCACTAATTAGTGATTAACACCTCAAATTTTGAAATGGCAAATGAGATTCATGACTAATGACAAATTTTTAGAGATGATGATGAGACTCCCCGATTTTGAGGGAGAGTATGTATGCTCTTAAGGCACATGCAAATAAAGAAAACCTACTACCGAAAGTGGACCTATCATGATCTTGCGGTTTATCCGGGAAGTACGCATATGTTTCATGACCTAAGATACTCTTCCAGTTGGAACATTGTGTAGAAGGTCATTAAAAATTTGGTATCCTAACACTTGGTGTGTCAACAAGTGAAGGTAGAACATCAAAGTGGAGCAGTGGAAGTATAGTTGGCCCATAATCCACAAGGAATATTAGAGATCAACAGGATTACTTTAGAAGATTCATATATTGGAATGAAAATAAGAGCATATTATGATAGACTTTGCTGTGTGGTTACTCAGAACACAAAAGGGAATGATTCAATTTGGGTGATCGTTGATCGATTAACCAGGTTCGTCCATTTTCCCGCTGACTCGTTAGACTGATTCTTTGAATCACTAGGCGGAGCTTCTAACGAGTCATGTGTATAGAACTTCATTTTGTATAGAATTTCAGTCAGACATAGATAGACAGAGCACACCATTCAGACACTAGAAGACTTGCGTACAACATGTGGGATGGGCTTTGACAGTAGTCGGAAACATTTCTATGTTTAGTGTGTTTGCCTACATTAATGAATCGTAATATCAACATAGCGGAACCATGATGAGAGAACAAAAACCAAGTTGACACCTTTGGTTTTACTTAGTTCAGAGACTATGACGACTCATATTCTAAGGCCTGCGATTGTTGATCGCTTACGTTAGACAATCCACTATTAATACGTTAGATATGTAAGTACAAGTATTAAAACTAAAGTATACTGACAACAAATGATTAGCAGTTGTTCAGTGATTGTCGGAGTAGCATTTGGACGTCGTTGAATCGCCTCAAAGCAGCGCACACCGAAGATGATCGTTTTGAATGTGTTGTTCCAAAGCTGCTGGTAGACCCTCCTTTTATAGTCGAGCCAAACCTGATCCAAATCCACTGATCTCACGATCAGTTTTTGACTCGACGTTGATCGGTCAACCGATCTAGGTGTTCGGTCGACCAAACCCTATGAACCTGCCCAGCTTCTCATTCACATGCTTCTACTCGGATAACAGTCTTCGTTCGGTCAACCGATCCCACCATTCGGTCGACCGATCCCACTGACCTCATTGGCCTATTTGATCTGATCCACCTGACCCGACCATGTCGACACCTATCACCATTCGGTCGAATGAACCCCAGGTTCGATCGACCAATCCTTCGATCAAACCCGATCAGCTTGCTGGAAATCTACTCAGTTTTCTTGGAGGTTTGGTCGACCGATCCCCAGTTCGATTGATCGATCAAGTCCAAAACTTCAATCTTCAAAATGTTAGTTTCCCTGTAAAATATAGTTAGACAAATATCAAATAGTAAAGCAATATATGACTTTTGACAGTCTTCGAACTGCCCGGTTCTGACTTTCAGATTTCTCCATAAACCCTAGGTCGAACTAACGCCTACTGTTCCCTCTTATGGGAACACATCTTCACCTACTCCTCTCAGAAGAGTTACTTTTTCCAGACCGGTCCTCTAGACTGACTTAACGTTTGCTAAGCGCCCGAGACTTCAGGACTTTCCCGCTGGATGTCCAATCTCTGACCCATCCAGTCTTTCACTTGGTCCGCGACCACTAGGATTTTCATCTAGAGTGTCCGACTCTAGGATTTCACCCAAAGTACATGACCCACCAAGACTTTTCAGAACCTAGGGTTACCATCCCCTGGAACTTAGGGTTACCTCCCCATAGGATTTTCTATCTTCCTAGAATCCACTAGGACTTTTGCTTAAGTACTCTTAGAACTTTCCTGCATACTTGGTTCAACACTTGTTAGA
Source organism: Zingiber officinale (assembly GCF_018446385.1). NCBI lineage: Eukaryota > Viridiplantae > Streptophyta > Magnoliopsida > Zingiberales > Zingiberaceae > Zingiber > Zingiber officinale. The sequence continues at coordinate 41,780,817 of NC_055994.1, forward strand.
TTATAAGACAACTTAATTTCGAACCCTTTGCCATTATCAAAACATTGGTTCGATCATCTGGTGTTTCCTACACCAACAATCTCTCCCTTTTTGATTATGACAACATAATTCAAAGTTAAGTAAAACATATAGAAATAATTGCAAAAGAAATGCAACAAGTTAAGAGATTCACTAAAGTTAAGAAATGCAGTCATTTAATTTGAGATTCATTTATTTAATTTTTTAGCTCCCCCCTTAATCACTTAACTTTCTCTTCTCCTTAACTTTAGAATATTGTAACTTCTCTCCCCTTTTGACATATAGCAAAACTACTTTTGAGAGAGTTAGAAGAAAATGGAGAAAATTTGATAAAACCTTTAGTTAAGTACTTAACAAAAAAAATTGATATATCTTAATTAGCTTTTGAAAAAATTTTGATAAAAACTTGGTTTAAATTTTTTTTGATACAAGCTTGGTTAAGTACTTAGCTTTAGAAAGATTTTTCTTTAAAAAATTTAACTAAATACTTAGCTTTAGAAAGATTTTTCTTAAAAACTAAATACTTAGCTTTAGAAAAACCTTCTTTTTAAAATATTTAAAGTTGCTTTTCAAAAATAGTTAAACCAAAAACTTAACTTCTTTTTAAAGCTTTTAAAAAAAATTTTAAAGGATACATAAAGATTTTGAGAAATATCTTAACTTATTCCTTTAATCAAAGACTTTAGCCAAAAAAAAACTTTAACAAGTACTTAACTTTTGAAAAAGATTTCAGATAAACTTAATTAAAAATACTTTGTCAAAAATTTATTTTTCTATATAAAAATATTTGAACTTTCTTTTTCAAATGAAATATTTAAAGTTTCTTTTTTAAAAAACTTAAAATACTTTGACTTTTGAAAATTAATTAACTTAACTCCCTTTTTCTCCCCCTTGATTAATGCCACAAAATGGTTTCAGTAAATTATTTAAGTTTAGGCATCCTAGAGTCCAAGCATGAGTGAAAAAAACTTCAAAACAAATATCTATATTCCTTAACAAAATGTCTAACCTTTAACTACTATCTGTTTACCATGAGGTAGTAACTTTCACTTGGTTAGTCAAGTTAAGTGTTCTAGTTAGTTTGACTAATCATGGAAAACTTAACTTGATTAATTTGACTTTCGTATTTATTGCTCAGACTTATGTTGATGCACAGACATAAGCATTCTGAAGTCCAGGCAGTACCCTATACATCTCACATCATTGTAAGTATTTTTCATACACAAGCAAGGTATTCCTAGTGTGCTTGTGAGATGTTTTGCCTGAAACCTATAGGTACATGCTTTCTAGGGGGAAAATCCTAGGCTATTTTCAATCTTTGAAAATACTAGTAAAATTGAGAGTTTTAAAATAATTTTCCTAGAATTTTAAAATAAGACATGATTTCGAAAAGATAACTTTTTGAAACAATAAATGTTTAACAATTTTAATCTACTCTACTGTGCACATCCCTAATTCTCTTATAAGTGTACTGAACTTGAGTTCAGGTAAGGATTTTGTGAAGATGTTAGCTAGGTTTGACTTAGACTCAACATAGTCAAGTACAATGTCACCCTTAGCTACGTGATCCCTTACAAAGTGGTGTTTAACTTTTGTGTGTTTAGTCCTTGAGTGATAGATTAGATTTTTAGTTAAATTTATTAAACTTATGTTATCAATTGAAATTTTTATATTTTTGTATTCAAGTAGATAATCTTTTAAGGTATGCATCATCTATAATAATTGAGATGCACATTCTCTCATGGCTATATATTCTGCTTCAGTAATTGATAGAGCAACACAGTGTTGCTTTCTACCAGATCAGCTTACTAGGCACTAACCTAAAAATTGACAGCTTCCACTTGTACTTTTTTTATTTAATTTACACCCAGCATAGTATTAGTTAGAGTATCCAACTAAGTTAAATGTGCTAGTCCTAGGGTACCAAATTCCAACACTTAGGCTCCCCTTAATGTACCTTAATATTCTTTTTTACATTGGTTAAATGTGATTCTTTTGCACACGATTAGAATCTAGCACACATACCTGCTACAAATAAAATATCTGGTCAGCTTTCAGTTAGGTATAGTAGACTTCCTATTGTACTTCTATATTATTTTAAGTCTACTGATTTTCCTTCTAAGTCAGAATTAATTTTAACATTAGTTGACATTGGGGTATTTATATTTTTGGAAATTTTCATTCCAAATTTTTTAATTAGTTCTTTAGCATATTTGGTTTGAAATATATGAATCCTTTCTTTTGTTTATTTTATTTGTAAACCTAAGAAGAAATTGAGTTCTCCTATTAGACTCATTTCAAATTTATTTTCCATTAATTTGATAAACTCTTTTAAGAATTTTGTATCTGTTGAATCAAATATTATGTCGTCTACGTAAATTTGAGTGATAAAAGTATCATTTTCTAAGGTTTTAACAAATAGGGTTTAGTCTATTTAGCCTTGATTAAATCCCTTAGATGTTAAATATATTGATAGTCATTCATACCAAGCCCTAAGTGCTTGTTTTAGTTGATATAAAGCTTTCTTTAATCTAAGGACATGGTTTGGGTGGTTTAGGTCTTCAAATCTTTTGGGTTGATTTACATAGACCTCTTCTTTGATGAACCCATTTAGGAATATGGATTTTACATCCATTTAGTATAACTTGAATCCTTTATGTGCTACATAGGCTATTTGCATCTTGATGGATTTAAGTAGAGCCACAAGTGAATAGGTTTTATCATAATCTAATCCTTGTACTTGGCTGAACTCCTTAGCTACTAATCTAGCATGTTTTTTACTATTTCACCCTTATCATCTAGTTTATTTCTAAATACCCACTTAGTGTTAATTATGGATTTACTTGTGGGTTTAGGTACAAGTTTTCATACTTGGTCTATTCAAATTGAGCTAGTTTCTCTTACATCGCAATTATCCAGTCTGGGTCAGGTAAAGCTTCTTCTATAGTCTTGGGTTCAATTTTGGAAATTAAAGCTATTTGACTTAGATTTTTGTATGATGATCGAATTCGAACTACTAGGGTTGGATCACCCAAAATTTAGTCAGTTGGATGATTGGACCTGATTCTAGAAGGTCTTATTTTAGGGTCAACAATTGGTTCCTTTGATTCACTAGGTTTAATTTTAATTTGAATATCTTTATCATCTTCTGTGTTTCTTGTATTTTGATTAATATTTTCATTGATTGAGTTAGCTAAATTATTTTTTTCATCAAAAATTATATTGGTTGTTTCTTCAACTTTTAGGGTATTTTTATTATAAACTCTATAAGCCCTACTGGTTGTGGAATATCCTAAAAAGATTCCTGTTGTTGATTTTAATGTAAATTTACCTAAATAGTCCTTAGTGTTTAGTATGTAGACTTTACATCCAAAAATCTTTAGATAATTTAGATTGGGTATTTTATTGTAGTATATTTCATAAGGGGGTTTAATTTAAAATTTATTAATTAATATTCTATTTTGAATATAACATGCTGTGTTTATTGTTTCAGCACAAAATTGGTTACTTAGGTTATATTCATTTAACATGGTTCTAGTAGCTTCTTGTAATGTTCTATTTTTCCATTCTACTAGTTCATTTTGTTGGGGAGTTCTAGGGCATAAAACTCATAATTATATCCATTAATTTTATAAAATTTAGTAAACTTATTATTTTTGAATTTCCCTCCATGATCACTTCTAATTCTTTTAATTTTAGTATCTTTTTCATTTTATAATAATTTATAAAAATTATTAAAGATTTCAAAGGTTTTATCTTTGTTTTTTTTTATTTTACCTAAGTAAATCTTGAGTAATCATCAATTATAACCAAGTAGTATTGGTTTGTGCTTAGTGATTTGACTCTTTGTGAATCAAATAAGTCTAAGTGTAGGAGCTCAAGTATTGAGTTGGTTCGATTTAAGTTTGTTGATTTATGAGTTGATTTGGTTTGTTTATCTTGTTGGCAAACATTATAAAATATATTTTCTAAATTTTTTAATTTGGATAAACCTCTAACTAAGCCATTTTGACTCATTTTTGAAATGAGTCTGATATACGTGTGACCCAGTCTTTTGTGCCACAACTTGGTTTCCTCTTGTTGTGATAGAAGACACTTTAGTGAGGAGGTTGGTAGGTCAATTGTGTAAACATTATTTTTCCTAATTCCCTTAAGTGTGATTTCAGGGTATAAACATTTCTAATCACACACTCAGAGTTAGAAAAGGTAACTAAATCACCAGAGTCACACAGTTGACTTATGCTAAGTAAGTTAAAATTAAATTTATCAACTAATAGGACTTTTCGAATAATAAAATCGAAACTTAGTTTGATATTACCTGTTATGATTACCTTAAGTTTTCCGTTGTTGCCGAACACAATTGACCCTAGACTTTTTAGTTTTAGCTTGGTGAACTTCAATCGATCTCAGTCATGTGTCTGGAGTATCCACCATCTAACATCCATTGGTCTAAATCTTTATGTTCCTACACATAAAGCATTTGATTTGGATCTAATTTAAAATGGATAAGATATATTGATTGAGTTCCAACCCGAGTGCGAATCTAGAGAGTTATTCTCAGAGTCAGACTCAAAAAAAAAGACCAAATCACTTCATTACACTAATGGCTGAGGAGATGACTGATGGATCCGAACCCAAGTCCCACCAAATACTTGAGCTCGAATCCAAGACGGCAATGGTCAAGGGGGAGAATCCTACAGAGGATTCAAAAGGTAACATTGTCAATTCAAAACTTACGTATCACGTAACATATATTAAGTGCAATGAAAAAGAGCATTATAAAAATAAATGTTCAAAGAATCGATCCACACAACTGAAGCCAAAGTAGAAATTGATGCCTAGAGTTTAGGAAGGACTATATCTGATGCTTCAAGTGCAAAAGAATAAGACATTATAAATTTCAATGTCTAGAGAGAAGACCCAAGGATTTAGGGGCAATAATTAAGGTAAATCAATTTAAATTTCATGAAAGTTTGCATGTTTTAGATTTTCATGTTTAGATTATACGAAATAAAAATGCATGAATATTCTAAATCAATACTACTTAACAAGAATAAAAATTTAACTAATATAATTAACATTGATCAAATTAACTTAAACCTTAATTTATTTGATCAAAACATAGATCCAAATATATTTAATCAAGTTAATTTAATTTTGAATACGAATAATAAAAATTTAAAAATAACTAGAAATAAACAAAATTTAATTAAAAATTTATAAATTAAAAATAAGGATTTAGATTAAAAAAATTCTTTAACCTTCGAACATAAAAATTTGGAAAATAAATTTTTAACGTACAAAAAACAAAACTCTATCTCAAGATTAAATAACAAAGAAAATAATCTTTCTAAATTTAAAAACTCAAATTTAAAGTTAATAAAATTAGAGAAGCAAAATAAATTCTTGAAAAATAAAATTAATAAACTAGATATTATTAATAATTTTATCAACTCGCAAAATCTGAGTATAGGTTACAAATCAAAGCCAAATATATCTAAAACTTCAAACTCCACAAATCTAATTATAATAATGCATCCTTTAATTATGAAATTAATCAATAAAAATAATACTAACAGTAACTAACAATAATAATAAACACCAATAATAATAATAATAATAATAATAATAATAATAATTACAACAATAATAACAACAACAACAATAATAATAAAATCAACAATAATAACAATAAAAATAAGATAACTTGTTTGAATTGATTGACTTGCCATAATCATGTATATTTTAAATTACCTATTATATACCATGTCATACATTTCATCCTTAGTTATAAAAGGTTTACCAAAACCTAAACAACATAGCATTAGAATGGATTAGGATGATTTGTATGCCAAGGAAACTTTGTTGAAGACATTTCTAGGCTTAATCAAGTTTATTCTACCTGGTGTATTGGACCTAATGTGTCATGCCCCAGAGGAGTCCTTATTAGACAAAAATCCGACAACATCTCCCCTGTACGGGTGACAATTTGAAGCAATAAATACACACAATACATCTAAATAACCATCAGGCCACAAGACTAGAACATACATAAAATAGAAACAACATAACCATACAGTTTAATATACTCAGCCTACCCGGCTGGACAAAAATGAAATAAACATAACCACGCAGTTAAATCAAAGCCCACACGGTTAGAAATAAGCGCATCGAAAAAAATGAAGAGAAAACCCATAATCCACAACTAAAGTTTACTAGTCAATTAGGCTTATACAACCACAAGATCACGAAAACAAAACACTACGAATCAAACTCCAACCACAGACCAATATACTAAAAATACAAGCGGAAGTAAAACCGATATAACGCAGGACCCAGGACTGGCAGTCGACATCTCTCCAAGCATCATGACTCATCTACCTGCTACTTGACGAAAGAAAACCATTTTGGGGTGGTGAGTATTGGAACTCAGCGGGTAAAGAAAAAGATAGTGCATGAACATAACATATAAATAGAGAATAAGCCAACAATATACAGTCTCACAAAGGGGATAGTAGTACTATAATAAAATCGTAGATAGATGCTCATACCTAAAACCATATCCTAGGCTAGGTAACATAAGGTCAGGAGTAGAACTAATCTGCTATAGTACTGCTCATAACTACAGAGGAAATGCGTAAGGTATATAAACATTTCCAATAAATAACCCAAGGTCTAACCACCTACAATGAGAACATATCTCAACATAAGACAGTATATCAGCATAAGTGAACAATAACAAGAAGCAACGGCAGTATAAATATACTACAACAGCAAAAGTAAGCAATAACAGTGTATGTAAACTGCAACAACCAAAGCAAGTATAATAACAGCATATGCACGGATGGTCACCCCACCCACCTTTCGGCACCACGACCCCTGTATGGTTGAGAGGCCGGATCAATGACAACTGTACCACCCAAAGACCGCCACTACTCTTGAGTGACCGGATGGATAGGTGATGGGTAGCTAACTAGGTACACAGTGAAGGGGGTCCCTGCTGTTGGCAACTCCAGCTACCACCAACTGCAAGTGGCCGAGTGCGGCACGACAGGACAAGCGACATCAACTCCAGCTACCACTCTGTCGAGTGGCCGAGGATACAGCCCTGGTCAACGACTCTCTCGACCGCAAGGAAGAATTGATCGTTGACATGTCTGCCATGATATGATGCACCAAATGCAACAGTCATCATCTACATCTATATAAACAAGAATCAGGTATGTTACAGGAAGCCAGCATGCTCAATACAAACATAACTAAATAATAATCAAAATATGCAAACATAGTATCTAGTATCTAGTATCTACTAAATATCATAGATGACAACAAGAGACTGTATGGATATAGAAATGAATAACTCAAAGGTTTGAGTGGAAGTATCAAGCGCAAGAAAATAATAATGGAGTCAAGGTAAAACGGTCCTTATCCAAAAATAGCTCATGCACCAAGTTCAAAGAACTAAAGAGAAAAAGTAAGAAGTACCCTCCTCAAAGAAGATCGTATCAAACCAAATCCGACGTCGAGACGCTCATCTCGAATCAGAGTCCTACAAATTATATATTATACAATTTAGCTAACAGATAAGCAATAAGTGGCTAAACCTAAAGATCCAAACCCTCAGGAAAAACCCTATTCAAATCGATCATTAATTATCTTCAATTAATGATTAGCTTCCACAACTCTTATCCATGAATCCTTAATTACAATCTATTCAATTCTGCCAACAAGGAACCGAACGAATCCAACCCATCACCACTAATCACAATATTAATCTAATATTCCCAATACCATCAGGTATTCATCTAAATCAACCAATCACTAATGAACCAAACCTCAACCAGAAATAAAATTGAGTCTCATCCCGTATCAACTAATTACTTAATTCCAAATTCGATACCAATCCAAATCAATCCACTAAAACTAAATCTACATTAGCATCAGATTCAAATCTAAATTTCCAATAGCCAGAACTAGATCAAAACACAATTCCAGCCAAACACTATCACAATTAGGATTACCAGTCATGAATTTATCCCTAATCATTAATGAATAAATACAGATTAAGCTACCATAGGTATCTAAAACCCAAAACCTTACTCTAAGACGAATTCACCTCTGTTGATCCTCGGCCAGGAAGAGCAATTGTCGGAAAAATGCTCGATGGTGGTGCTTGCTGCCTCAGATCTAAAGCTGGAGCTACTGTAAGGCTACAAACGGGAGCAATTACCTTAAACAGCCTGTAATCCAATTGAAACCAACACCCCAATCTAAAGATCTAACGCCCAAAGTTGTAAATGTCTTACCCCAACATGTCGGCAGCTTCTTTCCCCAACCAAGAACCACCGCAAGTAGCTGTTGGGGTCGGCAGAGAAGGGTTTGAGGGTGGAGGCTCGATTTCAGGGTACTGGAGCAAGAAGTCACCGTCTAGAATATCGACCACCCCTGATTCCAGCGAGCTCCAAGTCCAGTGAAGCTAGGGCTCGAATTTCTCACCCCTTTCGCTGAAGATCGGGCCGTGCGGAGGAGAGATCTGCGGAGAGGTGTACCTAGCGGAGCTGTAGATGAGAGCTTAAGGGATTAGAAGCTCCGGCGAGCAACGACTTGAGCAACACCGTGTGATCGGGTGAAGTGGCATTCGTCTCTGGTGGCACGACATCGATAGTGGGCTCACGGCTGACGGCATAGTAGAGGCACCGGGGTGAAAATGCGAGGGAGAGGGCACGGTACCAAGACGATAGTCGGCGGTGGGCGGTTGGTGGCGCGGTGTGGCTTGGTCGGGCGACGACGCAAGAGAGGGAGGCGGAGGTGTGTGGCGGATGAAGAGAAGAAGGTTTTCGGCGAGAGAAGGAATAGGGCACGGGAGTTTTTAAATAAAAAGGGAAAATAATATTTAAGGATATTAAACATTTCCTCGTCTAAATCGGGTAGCTTAAACAAACTTTACCCTGGCCTAAAATTTATCCGCGTAATCTACACTATACAAGATCCGAAAAATTCCTAGAAAATTTCTAAAAATTCCTAAAAATTTCGTTAAGGCTATTAGCCTATTAAACCTTATTATTTAATTATTAAATTCGGCACTATATTTTACATTGTGGATATGGCGGAAGTTACCCCTGTCAAACATAAATTAATTAGAGAAAAACCTAGCATTAAGTTCTTTGAGCAGGACTATTTTAAGAAGTATTCAGAAAGTGTTCCACCATTAATACACAAAAAAAATCATATACCTCGTTGCTAATTGAAAATTTATTCTTAGAAAATTTGCTTGATTAACTCAAAATTAAATTTGAATCTAACCTGAATTAAACAACTTTTTGATAAAATTGTTAAATCAATTAAAGTAATCTAAACTTTAATCAAATAATCATATTGTTTAATTAAATCTAAAACTAATTAATTAACCAAAGATCTAAATCTTAACTCAAAACTCAATTAAATGTTAATTCATAATTAATGAATCAATAAATAATATATTGCAATTTAATTAAAATAAAAAAAATAATTCAAAATTAATAAATAATATTTTTTTGTTAAAAAAACTAAAATCAATTTAACTTAACTGAAACTTAAATGAAAACTTAATTAAATCTTTAACTAAAATTAAAAAACCTAAAATTAATTAAAATATTAATTAAAACTTAACTTAATAAATTAATTAAAACTAAAATTAAAATATAATTAATTAATTAAAAATTAAACTTAAATTAAATTAACTCAAGTATAATTTAATGGCAAACTAAATCAACGTTAAATTAAAACTAAATTAATTACTAAATAAGTTGAACTTAATTAAATTAATCATTAACTTTAAAATTTAACTTCAAACATGTAGTTAATCCTTAATGAATTTAAACTTTAAATCTTAACTTTAATCAATAAATAAAGTACTTTAACCTTAAACAAAATTAAAATTTCAAAATAAAAAAACTAATTTTTAAATCTTTACCTAATTAATTCCTAGGAAACTAATTACTAATTCTTAATTAATAATTCATAATCAATTAAACTATAACTAATTATGAAACTTGAATCAACAATTAAAATAATAACTAACCTTAATAGAAATAAGCAATCTAACAATTATATAGTAAATTTTTTCCTTAATTAAATTAAAATGAAAATAATCATGATAATACTAAACAAATTTAACTCAAAATAATAATAATTAATAAATTTAATCTATTGAAACTAAAATTAAATTATTCCAAATTTAGTTTAATTTAAATAATCATTAATATAAAAATCAACCTATATAAATATACCATAACAATTAAAATAAATTTACAATTAATTCTTAACCAATTAATTATCATTAAATTAGAAATCACCTTAATTAATTTTAAATTAATTCTTAATTAATTAATTATCTTTAACAATTAACCGTAAAATTTTTAAACTAAATATAAATTAATAAACAATATTAATTTTGTTAATTCACAAAATAATAATGTTACCATTAATATTAACTTAATCTTAATTTAAAATAATCCAAGTTCAACTAAAATTCAAACTCAATTTTAAATCAATTCAATTACAACTCAAAATCAATAAAATCATCTCACACAATTATAGGATTACTATATTTGAAAATTTAGAATAACTGATATGCTAAAGTAAATTAACAATATTTTTGAAAAGGCTTTTTAAAACTTATAAATCTATTTTCAAAATTTTGATTGATGATTAATTGGGTGTATTATATATAAATTATTGTTGATCACCACCTAATATTTAGATTTTTAAGTCAATCGTGACCCTTAGACACATATAGTAATATCTTCCTTGTGGGTAATAAGGATATTCAAATGAGTATCTGGTTAAGGGTGAGCGACTCAATTGAAAACATAATTTTAAAAAAGATGTTCAAAATAAAATATTTTTGAAAGTTTATCTTCAAAAAAGATTTGAAAAGTTTTACTTTCAAAACATTCTCTTTTAAAAACATACTTTAGAAAGCATTTTTAAAAAAATTATGTTTTAAAAATTCCTTTGAAAAAATTATGCTTCTTATTTTGAAAAAACTCTTTTAAGAAATGTTAGATAAAAATACTTTGCAAATATTTTTTTTAACTCTTAATCCTTGTCAAATATGTTTTTTTAAAATCATTTGTACAAAATCACCTGAAAAATTATTTTTAAAGTATCTTGATTTTGTAAAAAATATTTTTAGCCTTGAAATATTTTTGAAATTAGTTTGAAAATATTTTTACCTATTATTGTGGATCTTATTCTTGGAATTTGTACCTTTTCGCATGTTTTATTTTGTGTTTATATTATGTGTTGTCAGTAGGAATTCATTTGGGACATAATTGTAAATTTTCTATAAATTGTGAAATTTAATCTCATGTTTTTATTATGATTTTGTAGGAAATCAAAAGAGTCATGAAATAGGGTTTGATCGGATCGTGTATGACTTGATTTGAGGGTCAAATAGAGGAGATCAAGCTAAATTAATATGAACCATTGATTCAGATATAGAGAAATCTTATTTCTTTACTCAGATCTAGTAATCCATCTCTTCATCTGGATCTAGAGCCACATGGACCATTTGATCAAATCAATCTCAATTTAATTTTAAATGATCTAAACCACTCATCTCGTGATCTGACGGCCAAATCTCCATCTATCTTCCTCATCAAAATGAATGGCTCAGATGAAGATCCCCTTCATCACTTTAATCAAATGGACAGGATCGACTTTTCATCAAATCGGATGGCCCATAACGAAAGAGAGAAAGCATCTTCCCTTACCTTCACTGCCATCAGCCGACGATTCCCTTTCCATTCTTCTTCTTGATTCCACCGCCGCAACCTCTCCTTCTCTTCACTGCCGCCAGCCGGCTACACCCAAGATCCTCTTCTCGCGACTACCTCAATCGGCAACGGACAGTAGCATCTCCGGTGGACCTCTGTACAGCGACGGCACATTGAGCTCACCAATTTGGGTTCCTTGACGGGGAGCATTCTCCTCCAGCGATGCACCCAAGACCACCATTACCTCAGTCTTCTTCCCCGGACGGTGTTTCAAAAGGGAGATTCCAAGAGAGGAATCGTCCTCTTCATCTTCATCTTCTCCGGTGGAAGCTGTTGTGGAGCCCTTCTTCTATGGACAACGTTCCAAAAGTAGAAGTGTCCTCCATCTCAGTGCATGTTCCAACTCCGACAGAAGCATTACAATTCCAACAGATCACTCAAGCAAAGTCGTTCGTTATCAGGGGTAATTGTTGAGTTGCTATTCACCAGTTATGACATTCCAGATCTGGGCCCTTTGTGTGATGGCGAAGTGTAGTCGACTTGGTGTATGATTGTAGAAGAGGATTTGGTTAACCTAGTTTTAATTATGCATTTCTTGTTAATTTCCGAACAGATCTTGTTACATTTGAGTATTTGATTCTTGATCTTAGTTGTTCTTTCATTGTATTGCAATTCTTGTTAATTAGTTTAATCGTTATTTTAGTTTGGTTTAGCTTAATTTCTTCTTAATGAGCAATTTAGGTTAATTGTTTCATGTTAAGTTTTTGGTTGCAATTAGGGTTAATTACTTGCTTTAGTTTAGAATTTACTTAGTTGCAATTAGCTTTCCTTTACTTGCATTATCTTTCATTTACCAGATTAGGTTTCATTTAAGGCTTTGCTATTTCATTCTTTAGTTTAATTGTGTCAATGGTGGCAAAAGGCGAATACGCTCGCCCCCAGCACCCCCGCTAACCCGTCCCAGGGCCAACACGAAGGAGGTAAATCACGGGCGGCTACTAGTCTTTGGAATAGTGGCTAACACATAAGGGAGGCATTTATCTCGGCTTTGCCGAGATTTGAACCCCAGACCTCATGGTGGCAACACCTCATGCGCTAGCCACTAGACCCATCCGAGGGGACATGGGCTTAAACAGTTTAATTGTGTCAATGGTGAAACCCATAGGGTAGAGTGATAATGCATTGTGGATTAATTATTGACACTTAGTTAGATTTCATTCTAGCATTAGATTAGATTCCTACTTGCTTTGCATTTCATTTGTTAGATTTAGAATCAAAATCTAAAACCCTCATTTCTATATTTAAAACCCTAAAAATATGAATAACTTACAATCCTAGATTACTATTATATCGCTGCATTTGTTGAGAGACGACCTGAGTCATTTCTATACTGTATTAGTGTAGTTAGAGAGGTTCAGTACTTAAATTCTTTTGATATCATTTCACAATAAAAATAAAATCTTAAAAAAAATTAGCGCCATTGCTGGGGACAATAGTGGTGTTAGGTGATCTTAGAATTGTTTTTCTATTTTCTCTCTTGTTTGTTTCCATGGTTGTTGCAAAAAAAATTCAAAAATATTGTTAGGGTTTAATTATTCTATCTTTTGTATGCATTGTTGGTTGCTACTCGGAAAACCTAATGGTTCCATTGTGCAAAAATTTTGTACAAAGGTCTGAACCTTTTTCCTAACTACCATGTGTTCTTTTAAATTAAATTTGGATCGCCTGCGGAACTTAACACGTTTGATCCAAATTTAATCTATTTATTCTTTTAGGTTTTGACTTGGATCTTCTGCGGAACTTAACACGTTCGATCCAAATCACCTAGGTTATTAATTCCATTAAATATTAATTTCCATAATTGGTTCTCAGTACTGAGGTGGCGAGGCACATGACCTTCTTAGATATGGGAGCAACCACCACCGACTAGACAAAACCGTTTAAGGAAAGCTAATATTTAATTTCCTAAAATAAATTTAGGTCAACCGAAAAGAACAATCAAATCACAAGAAAAATAAAAACAAAAGAACATTACATCGAAAACAAATTCGAAACACTAAAATCGTATGCCTCTTGTATTTGGTATTATTTCCAAAAATAACTAGTATGATGCGGAAAGGAAAAATACTAGTTATACCTTCTAGAAAGACCTCTTGATCTTCTACCGTATTCCTCTTCTAACCTCAGACGTTGTGTGGGCAACGATCTTCCAAGATGAGGACCACCAAAGCACCTTCTTCTCCTCCTTGCTAGGTTCGGCCAAATCAATAGCTTTACCAAGGATGAAGAAAAAACACCAACCAAACTCCAAGGGATGAAAGCTTTCTCTCCTTCTTCTTCTTCTTCTCCAAGTAGTATCCGGCCACCACAAGAGCTCCAAGCAAGAGAAGGTTTCGGCCACCACAAAGAGGAAGAGAGGGAGAGAGGATGGCCGGACACAACACCAAGGAAAAGAGGGAGAGAATAATAGAGATTGTGTCTTATGAAGGCACCCCAACCCCCTCTTTTATATTCCTTAGCTTTGGTAAATAAGGAAATTTAATTACAATAAAATTTCCTTAATTTTCCTTGACATGAATTAATTGAGAAAAATAAAATAAAATTTCCCAATTAAACTTGTAATGGCCGACCACCTCATGGAGAGCAAACAAGACAATTTTCAATCAACAATTAAAAATTCCTTATTGGTCTTCAGAAATTTTAAAAAATAAAATTTCCCTTTAAAATCCCTTTATGGTTGATAAAAAGAATTTTCTATAATTTTAATCTTTCAACATGTGAATAATTTTCAAAGAGAAAAAATAAAATATCTTTCCTATCTATAAATAAGGAAAGAGATCTAATCTCTTTTCTTAATCTTTTGTAAAAGAGATATTTTAATTTTAATTCTCTTCAATAAATTATATCTTCCACATAAGAAAAATTTAAAATTAAAATTCTTTTAAATTTAATGGGGGCCGGCCACCTAAGCTTGGGTTCAAGTTAGGGCCGGCCACCTATGAACCAAGGCTTGGCCGACCCTAGCTTGAACCATAAGCTAGCTTGGCCGGCCCCCTTATTATGGGTATGAAGGTGGGTATAGGTGGGTATAGTACTCTATAAATAAGAGGCTATGATAGGGACCGAGAGGAGGAATTGGTTTTGGTCACCCGATAAAATTAAGCATCCCGTGTTCGCCCCGAACACACAACTTAATTTTATCAATAATAATTCATTCCACTAGAGAACTATTATTGAACTATCGCACCAATCCCAAATTACATTTTTGGGCTCCTTCTTATTATGAGTGTGTTAGTCTCCCTGTGTTTAAGATGTCGAATGTCCACTAATTAAGTGAGTTACTGACAACCTATTTAATTAATATCTTAATCCAAGAATAGTACCACTCAACCTTATCGTCATGTCGGACTAAGTCCACCTGCAGGGTTTGACATGACAATCTTTATGAGCTCATCTTGAGGACATTATCAACCTAGATTACTAGGACACAGTTTCCTTCTATAATCAACAACACACACTATAAGTGATATCATTTCCCAACTTATCGGGCTTATTGATTCATCGAACTAAATCTCACCCATTGATAAATTAAAGAAATAAATATCAAATATATGTGCTTGTTATTATATTAGTATTAAGAGTACACACTTCCATAATAACTGAGGTATTTGTTCATTTATAAAGTCAGTATAAAAGAAACAACCTCAAATGATCCTACTCAATACACTCTAAGTGTACTAGTGCAATTATATAGTCAAGATAAACTAATTCCTAATTACACTACGACCTTTCAATGGTTTGTTCCTTTCCATTTTGGTCGTGAGCTACAGTTTATAATTTATAAGGTACTGATAACATCATCTTCTGTATGTGGCACCACATACTATGTTATCTACAATATAAATTAATTGAACAACTACAACTAAATGTAGACAATTTGACAAAATGTGATTCTTTATTTAAAATAAATGTTTACAAAAACTTAGGCTTTCAGTATACACTCTAACAATCACCCACTTATACTAACGACTAAGCTGCCATATCTTCTGCCATACATCTGATTCCCATTCCCTCCACATGCCGATCGAAAGCTTTTGCTGGAAGGGCCTTAGTGAAAGGATCTGCCAGGTTATCTGCTGATGCAATCTTGGCGATGACAACTTCTCCTCGCTTCACGATATCTCGTATCAGGTGGTACTTGCGCTCTATATGTTTACTTGCCTTATGGGCTCGTGGTTCCTTCGAGTTTGCAATTCCGCTATTATCACAATAAATTGTGATGATTTTGGGCAGACCAGAATCACATCTAAGTCCATTAGAAAGTTCCGAGCCATACTGCTTCTGAGGCTGCCACATACTCGGCTTCCATGGTTGAGTCCGAAACGCATTTCTAACACTCCTCCATGCAATGGCTCTACCTCCTAAAGTAAACACATAGCCGATGTAGACTTCTGTTGTCCCTATCTCGATTGGAAATCAATCCATGTAACCCATGGGAGCAAATCGTGCTTGGTAAACTAGCATATAATCTCTAGTCCTTCTTAGGTACTTTAATATATGCTTTACCGCAGTCCAATGTCCTTGTCTAGGGTTACTCTGATATCTGCTAACCATGCCCACGGCAAAACAGATATCAGGTCTCATACATAGCATTGCATACATTAGGCTTCCTACAGCCGAAGCATAAGGAACTGCTTTCATGTCCTCTATCTCCTTTGATGTCTTCGGAGACATTTCTTTAGATAGAGCTACTCCATGCCTGAAAGGTAAGAAACCTTTCTTGGAATCCTGCTTGCTAAAACGAGCAAGGATTGTATCTATATATGAAGCTTTGGACAGACACAACATTCTTTTCTTGCGATCCCTTATAACTTTGATCCCAAGAATGTGTGCATAATCTCCTAAGTCCTTCATATCAAATTGTTTGGACAACCATACCCTTACGTCCGATAATAACTTGACATTGTTGCCAATTAACAAAATATCATCTACGTATAGTACAAGAAATACCACCACATTTCCGTTACACTTCTTATATACACAAGACTCATCCGGACACTGAATAAATCCATATGACTGGATTACTTCATTAAACCGGATGTTCCAAGACCTTGAAGCTTGTTTTAGTCCATAAATGGACCGATTGAGTTTGCACACTAGATGCTCTTTGCCTTTTTCAATAAACCCTTCTGGTTGCTTCATATGGATGTTCTCTTCAAGACTTCCATTAAGGAAAGCTGTCTTGACATCCATTTGTCAAATCTCATAATCCATATGAGCAGCAATGGATAAGAGTATCCGGATAGACTTAAGCATGACTACCGGTGAAAAGGTCTCTTCATAGTCGATTCTCTCTTTCTGAGTGTACCCTTTCGCAACAAGCCTAGCTTTGAAGGTTTCTACCTTCTCGTCTGTCCCTCTTTTCCTTTTGTAGATCCACTTGCATCCAACGACTTTTACACCATCAGGTGGTTCTACAAGCTCCCAGACCTTATTAGAGTACATAGACTCTATTTCAGAATTCATTGCCTTTTGCCAAGATGCTGCATCTATATCTTGGAGTGCTTCGTCATATGTTCGGGGATCAGGTTCATGTTTACCCGGGATCAAGTCCGAAGACTCTCCCAAAAACTTGAATCTTTCTGGCTGCCTTACAACCCTCCCACTACGACGAGGCACTGTCTGTGGTTGTGTATCATGTGTGATACGTGTTGCAGTCTCTTGTGGTACTTCATCTTGTACTGTTGGTACTGAAGTAGACATATCCTCTCTAAGTTGTTCTAAAACAACTTTGCTACTCGGCTTGTGATCCATTATATAGTCTTCTTCTAAAAACTGGGCATTGGTGCTAACAATGACCTTCTGGTCTTTAGGACTATAAAATAAATCACCTTTCGTTCCTTTGGGATACCCCACAAACACGCGAACTTCTGTACGAGATTCTAACTTATCAGCATCTGGTTTCAGCACATGTGCTGAACTACCCCAAATTCGAATATGTCTTAGACTGGGCTTTCACCCATTCCACAATTCTGTGGGAGTAGAAGAAACTGATTTAGAAGGTACTAAGTTCAGAATGTACACTGCTGTTTTCAGAGCGTATCCCCAAAACGAATTTGGTAATTCTGAATAACTCATCATCGATCTAACCATTTCCATAAGAGTCCTATTCCTTTTTTCTGCCACTCCATTCTGTTGGGGTGTACCAGGTGCAGACAGTTGGGATTGAATCCCGGCCTCTGATAAGTAATTCCTAAACTCTCCTAAGAGGTATTTGCCACCACGATCACACCGTAGTGTCTTGATACTTTTACCTAGTCGTTTCTCCACATCAGCCTTGTACTCTTTGAACTTATCAAAGCACTCGGACTTGCGGCGCATTAGGTAAATGTATCCGTATCTTGAATAATCGTCTATAAAAGAGATAAAATATTCAAAACCACCTCTTGCCTGGACATACATAGGACCACACAAATCAGAATGAACCAATTCTAACACTTCTTTGGCTTTATACCCCTTGGCCTTAAAAGGCCTCTTGGTCATTTTACCTTCCAAGCAAGATTCACAAGTTGGAAAATTTTCCAACTCTAATGAATCCAAAAGTCCATCGGTTGTAAGCCTCTGAATCCTACTTAAGTTAATATGACCAAGCCTTAGATGCCAAAGATATGCTTGGTTCATTTTCGAAGGTTCTTTTCTCTTATTAGAGTTAGAAGATGAGTTATAAATTTCCTTGTTTTGCTTTGTGGGAGAAATTGGATTTAAAGTATACAAATTGCCAACTAATGCACCAGAACAGATAATCACTTTATTTCTCTTAATAACTACATCGTTACTAAAGGAAACTGAATATCCATCTAAAAATAGTTTAGAAACTGAAATTAAATTCTTTCTAAAATTGGGTACATAAAGATAATTTCTTAAAATCAAATTTCTATTTCTATTAAAAGATAAGTAGACGTCTCCCACTGCAACAGCCGCCACCTTAGTAGCATTGCCCATGTAGACGGTAATCTCTCCTTCAGTTAGTCGTCGGGTTTCCTGGAACCCCTGCAAGGAATTGCAGACATGATCAGTGGCTCCCGTATCTACACACCAGGTGTTGGTAGATAACACCGCTAAACATGTTTTAACAACTAGAGCATGAGATATACCTTTGTTGTTCTGATTCCTATGAGGACAGTCCGCCTTCCAATGCCCTGACTGCTTACAAATGAAGCACTTGCCCTTCGGTTTTTTCATTCCAGCTTTAGGTCCTGTACTCTAAGATTTATTCACTT